>NC_082688.1:108638251-108938251 GCF_949987515.2 Delphinus delphis
AGATGCATGTCATGTAGACATAAAACAGATCGGCTAAACCTACCTTCACTTAAACATTAGATACAAAGGCAGAAAATAGAACTCTCAAACCTTATAGAATAAACTCAACCAATTTCAAACACTCATGGAGAGACGGCCAGTTCAGTGTATATGTTCATATTAGTTAATTCTTTCCTTGAACTTTAAATCTGCAAACAAATAACTACACATATTCCTTTTGATCTTGATGAATATAATCTGATTGGAATTTAGGCTGCAGGCTGTGACATTAAAATGCAGAGTTGCAGCCCCTTCTCCCTCTCAGTAGCCTGGGCTTAGCTAGAAGCAAGAGCTTTAAATCAGACCCTTTTGGTTCTCCCAATAGCACTGTAGCAAATGAAGTAAACCACAATAAAAATCAAAATGGTAGTTATGAAATTCACAGAAAAGAATGTCACACCTCATATGCGATCTTCACAACCTCATTGTACTTGCTGTTTATGGCTGTAAAGGCTCACATTCTAATGGTCAGAAGCCATAGCAGCAGAAAGAGTTCTAGGGCTGCTTCCATGTATGAGGTCAGGGTTTTTATCTCCAGCTTCTATAATTGGTCAAAATATACTTATTTAGCTCAGAAGGCACTGTTTTAGTCTAGAAAAACAATATTTTAAACACAGAAAGAGCAAAAGTAATTCTGACTGCCGACTGCCTTATGATTTGGTGAAATGTATGGGAAAGTCTTGTGTGTGCAAATCCATATTGAATAAAGATACTGATGTCTTCAGAAGTAATATAAAATGAGAAAATATAGGGCTTCCCTGGTGGCGCAGTGGTTTAGTGGGACTGTTTCATAGGTATGGAGCAGAGGGATTGAGAGCATGTTTTTGATGTTCCCTGTGTTCTCCCATCTTCCTTCTGCTATCCACATCCCTGTCCCTCTCTCCTCCTCACCCCTTGAAACACTGGAATTCTTCCGAGCTTGGTCTGTTATGCTTTGTATTGTTCGGGGTTTCCCAAATATACCTGATCATAAGAAGCAACTAGGGAATTGCTGGGGAAGATGGCGGAAGAGTAAGACGCGGAGATCACCTTCCTCCTCACAGATACACCAGAAATACATCTACACGTGGAACATCTCCTACAGAACACCTACTGAACGCTGGCAGAAGACCTCAGACCTCCCAAAAGGCAAGAAACCCCCCACGTACCTGGGTAGGGCAAAAGAAAAAAGAATAAACTGAGACAAAAGGATAGGGACGGGACCTGCACCAGGGGGAGGGAGTTGTGAGGGAGGAGACGTTTCCACACACTAGGAAGCCCCTTCGCGGGCGGAGACTGTGGGTGGCAGAGGGGGAAAGCTTCGGCGCCGCGGAGGAGAGCACAGCAACAGGGGTGCGGAGGGCAAACCGGAGAGATTCCCGCACAGAGGATCAGGGCCGACCGGCACTCACCAGGCCGAGAGGCTTGTCTCCTCACTCACCGGGGCGGGCGGGGCTGCGAGCTGAGGCTCGGGCTTCAGTCGGAGCTCCGGGAGACGACTGGGGTTGGCGGCGTGAACACAGCCTGAAGGGGTTAGTGCACCACGGCTGGCCGGGAGGGAGTCCGGGTAAAAGTCTGGAGCTGCCGAAGAGGCAAGAGACTTTTTCTTCCCTCTTTGTTTCCTGGTGCGCGAGGAGAGGGGATTAACAGCGCCGCTTAAAGGAGCTCCAGAGACGGGCGCGAGCCGCGGCTAACAGCGCGGACCCCAGAGACGGGCATGAGACGCTAAGGCTGCTGCTGCCGCCACCAAGAAGCCTGTGTGCGAGCACACGTCACTATCCACACCCCTCTTCCACGAAGCCTGTGCAGCCCGCCACTGCCAGACAACTCCCCCAGAAGAACTCACGGCGCGCCTCAGGCTGGTGCAACGTCATGCTGGCCTCTGCCGCGGAAGGCCCGCCCCGCACTCCGTGCCCCGCCCTCCCCCGCCCCGGCCTGAGTGCGCCAGAGCCCCGGAATCAGCGGCTCCGGAATCAGCGGCTCCGGAATCAGCGGCTCCTTTAACCCCGTCCTGTCTGAGCGAAGAACAGACGCCCTCCGGCGACCTACACACAGAGGCGGGGCCAAATCCAAAGCTGAGCCCCTGGGAGCTGTGAGAACAAAGAAGAGAAAGGGAAATCTCTCCCAGCAGCCTCAGGAGCAGCGAATTAAAGCTCCACAATCAAGTTGATGTACCCTGCATCTGTGGAATACATGAAGAGACAACCAATCATCCCAAATTGAGGAGGTGGACTTGGAGAGCAAGATTTAAGATTTTTTCCCCATTTCCTCTTTTTGTGAGTGTGTATGTGTATGCTTCTGTGTGAGATTTTGTCTGTATAGCTTTGCTTCCACCATTTGTCCTAGGGTTCTATCCGTCCATTTTGTGGTTTTTTTTAATTTTTTTCTTTTTTTCTCTTAAAAATTACTTTTCTATTTTAATAACTTTATTATATTTTATCTTACTTTATTTTATTTCACTTTATCTTCTTTCTTTCTTTTTTCCTTCCCTCCTTCCTTCCTTCCTCCCTCCCGCCCTCCCTCCTTTCTTTCTTTCTATCTTTCTTTCCTTCTTTCTTTATACTTCTACTAATTCTTTCTTTCTACTTTATCTCCCTAATTCTGAGCCGAGTGGATGAGAGGCTCTTGGTGCAGCAGCCAGGAGTCAGTGCTGTGCCTCTGAGGTGGGAGAGCCAACTTCAGGACACTGGTCCACAAGAGACCTCCCAGCTCCACATAATATCAAATGGCGAAAATCTCCCAGAGATCTCCATCTCAACACCAGCACCCAGCTTCACTCAACGACCAGCAAGCTACAGTGCTGGACATCCTATGCCAAACAACTAGCAAGACAGGAACACACCCCCACCCATTAGCAGAAAGGCTGCCTAAAATCATAAAAAGTCCACAGACACCCCAAAACACACCACCAGACGTGGACCTGCCCACCAGAAAGACAAGATCCAGCCTCATCCACCAGAACACAGGCACTAGTCCCCTCCACCAGGAAGCCTACACAACCCACTGAACCAACCTTAGCCACTGGGGACAGACAGCAAAAATAATGGGAACTACGAACCTGCAGCCTGCATAAAGGAGACCCCAAACACAGTAAGATAAGCAAAATGAGAAGACAGAAAAACACACAGCAGATGAAGGAGCAAGATAAAAACCCACCAAACCTAACAAGTGAAGAGGAAATAGGCAGTCTACCTGAAAAAGAATTCAGAATAATGATAGTAAAGATGATCCAGAATCTTGGAAATAGAATAGACAAAATGCAAGAAACGTTTAACAAGGACATAGAAGAACTAAAGATGAAACAAACAATGATGAACAACACAATAAATGAAATGAAAAATACTCTAGATGGGATCGATAGCAGAATAACTGAGGCAGAAGAACGGATAAGTGACCTGGAAGATAAAATAGTGGAAATAACTACTGCAGAGCAGAATAAAGAAAAAAGAATGAAAAGAACTGAGGACAGTCTCAGAGACCTCTGGGACAAGATTAAATGCACCAACATTTGAATTATAGGGGTTCCAGAAGAAGAAGAGAAAAAGAAAGGGACTGAGAAAATATTTGAAGAGATTATAGTTGAAAACTTCCCTAATATGGGAAAGGAAATAGTTAATCAAGTCCAGGAAGCACAGAGAGTCCCATACAGGGTAAATCCAAGGAGAAATACGCCAAGACACATATTAATCAAACTGTCAAAAATTAAATACAAAGAAAACATATTAAAAGCAGCAAGGGAAAAACAACAAATAACACACAAGGGAATCACCATAAGGTTAACAGCTAATCTTTCAGTAGAAACTCTGCAAGCCAAAAGGGACTGGCAGGACATATTTAAAGTGATGAAATGGAAAAACCAGCAACCAAGATTACTCTACCCAGCAAGGATCTCATTCAGATTTGATGGAGAAATTAAAACCTTTACAGACAAGCAAAAGCTGAGAGAGTTCAGCACCACCAAACCAGCTTTACAACAACTGCTAAAGGAACTTCTCTAGGCAAGAAACACAAGAGAAGGAAAAGACCTACAATAACGAACCCAAAACAATTAAGAAAATGGGAATGGGAACATACATATCGATAATTACCTTAAATGTAAATGGACTAAATGCTCCCACCAAAAGACACAGATTGGCTGAATGGATACAAAAACAAGACCCATATATTTGCTATCTACAAGAGACCCACTTCAGACCTAGAGACACATAGAGACTGAAAGTGAGGGGATGGAAAAAGATATTTCATGCAAATGAAAACCAAAAGAAAGCTGGAGTAGCAGTACTCATATCAGACAAAATGGACTTTAAAATAAAGACTATTAGAAGAGACAAAGAAGGACACTACATAATGATCAAGGGATCGATCCAAGAAGAAGATATAACAATTGTAAATATTTATGCACGCAACATAGGAGCACCTCAATACATAAGGCAAATGCTAACAGCCATAAAAGGGGAAATCTACAGTAACACATTCATAGTAGGGGACTTTAACACCCCACTTTCACCAATGGACAGATCATCCAAAATGAAAATAAATAAGGAAACACAAGCTCTAAATGATACATTAAACAAGATGGACTTAATTGATATTTATAGGACATTCCATCGAAAAACAACAGAATACACATTCTTCTCAAGTGCTCATGGAACATTCTCCAGGACAGATCATATCTTGGGTCACAAATCAAGCCTTGGTAAATTTAAGAAAATTGAAATTGTATCAAGTATCTTTTCTGACCACAACGCTATGAGACTAGATGTCAATTATAGGAAAAGATCTGTAAAAAATACAAACACATGGAGGCTAACAATACACTACTTAATAATGAAGTGATCACTGAAGAAATCAAAGAGGAAATAAAAAAAGTACCTAGAAACCAATGACAATGGAGACACGACCACCCAAAATCTATGGATGCAGCAAAAGCAGTTCTAAGAGGGAAGTTTATAGCAATACAATCCTACCTTAAGAAACAGTAAACATCTCGAATAAACAACATAACCTTACACCTAAAGCAATTAGAGAAAGAAGAATAAAAAAAACCCAAAGTTAGCAGAAGGAAAGAATTCATAAAAATCAGATCACAAATTAATGAAAAAGAAATGAAGGAAATGATAGCAAAGATCAATAAAACTAAAAGCTGGTTCTTTGAGAAGATAAACAAAATTGATAAACCATTAGCCAGACTCATCAAGAAAAAATGGGAGAAGACTCATATCAATAGAATTAGAAATGAAAAAGGAGAAGTAACAACTGACACTGTAGAAATACACAAGATCATGAGAGATTACTACAAGCAATTCTATGCCAATAAAATGGACAACCTGGAAGAAATGGACAAATTCTTAGAAATGTACAACCTGCCAAGACTGAATCAGGAAGAAATAGAAAATATAAACAGACCAATCACAAGCACTGAAATTGAAACTGTGATTAAAATTCTTCCAACAAACAAAAGCCCAGGCCCAGATGGCTTCACAGGCGAATTCTATCAAACATTTAGAGAAGAGCTAACACCTAGCCTTCTCAAACTCTTCCAGAATATAGCAGAGGGAGGAACACTCCCAAACTCATTCTACGAGGCCACCATCACCCTGATACCAAAACCAGACAAGGATGTCACAAAGAAAGAAAACTATAGGCCACTATCACTGATGAACATAGATGCAAAAATCCTCAACAAAATACTAGCAAACAGAATCCAACAGCACACTAAAGGAATCATACATCATGATCAAGTGGGGTTTATTCCAGGAATGCAAGGTTACTTCAATATACGCAAATCAATCAATGTGATACACCATATTAACAACTTGAAGGAGAAAAACCATATGATCATCTCAATAGATGCAGAGAAAGCTTCCAACAAAATTCAGCACCCATTTATGATAAAAACCCTGCAGAAAGTAGGCATAGAGGGAACTTTCCTCAGCATAATAAAGGCCATATATGACAAACCCACAGCCAACATCATCCTCAATGGTGAAAAATTGAAAGCATTTCCACTAAGATCAGAAAAAAGACAAGGTTGCCCACTCTCACCACTCTTATTCAACATAGTTTTGGAAGTTTTAGCCACAGCAATCAGAGAAGAAAAGGAAATAAAAGGAATCCAAATCGGAAAAGAAGAAGTAAAGCTGTCACTTTCTGCAGATGACATGATACTATACATAGAGAATCCTAAAGATGCTACCAGAAAACTACTAGAGATAATCAATGGATTTGGTAAAGTAGCAGGATACAAAATTAATGCACAGAAATCTCTGGCATTCCTATACACTAATGATGAAAAATCTGAAAGTGAAATCAAGAAAACACTCCCATTTACCACTGCAACAAAAAGAATAAAATATCTAGGAATAAACCTACCTAAGGAGACAAAACACCTGTATGCAGAAAGTTATAAGACACTGATGAAAGAAATTAAAGATGATACAAACAGATGGAGAGATATACCATGTTCTTGGATTGGAAGAATCAACATTGTGAAAATGACTCTACTACCCAAAGCAATCTACAGATTCAATGCAATCCCTCTCAAACTATGACTGGCATTTTTTACAGAACTAGAACAAAAACTTTCACAATTTGTATGGAAACACAAAAGGCCCTGAATAGCCAAAGCAATCTTGAGAACGAAAAATGGAGCTGGAGGAATCAGGCTCCCTGACTTCAGACTATACTACAAAGCTACAGTAATCAAGACAGTATGGTACTGGCACAAAAACAGAAAGATAGGTCAATGGAACAGGATAGAAAGCCCAGAGATAAACCCACACACATATGGTCACCTTATCTTTGATAAAGGAGGCAGGAATGTACAGTGGAGAAAGGACATCCTCTTTAATAAGTGGTGCTGGGAAAACTGGACAGGTACATGTAAAAGTATGAGATTAGATCAGTCCCTAACACCATACACAAAAATAAGCTCAAAATGGATTAAAGACCTAAATGTAAGGCCAGAAACTATCAAACTCTTAGAGGAAAACATAGGCAGAACACTCTATGACATAAATCACAGCAAGATCCTTTTTGACCCACCTCCTAGGGAAAGGAAATGAAAACAAAAATAAACAAATGGGACCTAATGAAACTTCAAAGCTTTTGCACAGCAAAGGAAACCGTAAACAAGACCAAAAGACAAACCTCAGAATGGGAGAAAATATTTGCAAATGAAGTAACTGACAAAGGAATAATGTCCAAAATTTACAAGGAGCTCATGCAGCTCAATAACAAAAAAACAAACAACCCAATCCAAAAATGGGCAGAAGACCTAAATAGACATTTCTCCAAAGAAGATATACAGTCTGCCAACAAAGACGTGAAAGAATGCTCAACATCATTAATCATTAGAGAAATGCAAATCAAAACTACAATGAGATATCATCTCACACCAGTCAGAATGGCCATCATCAAAAAATCTAGAAACAATAAATGCTGGAGAGGGTGTGGAGAAAAGGGAACCCTCCTGCACTGTTGGTGGGAATGTGAATTGATACAGCCACTGTGGAGAACAGTATGGAGGTTCCTTAAAAAACTACAAATAGAAATACCATATGAGCCAGCAATCCCACTACTGGGCATATACGCTGAGAAAACCATAATTCAAAAAGAGTCATGTACCAAAATGTTCACTGCAGCTCTATTTACAATAGCCCTGAGATGGAAACAACCTAAGTGTCCATCATTGGATGAATGGATAAAGAAGATGTGGCACATATATACAATGGAATATTACTCAGGCATAAAAAAAAAAAACGAAATTGAGCTATTTGTAATGAGGTGGATAGACCTAGAGTGTGTCATACAGAGTGAAGTAAGTCAGAAAGAGAAAGACAAATACCATGTGCTAACACATATATATGGAATTTAAGGAAAAAAATGTCATGAATAACTTAGGGGTAAGACAGGAATAAAGACACAGACCTACTAGATAATGGACTTGAGGATATGGGGACGGGGAAGGGTAAGCTGTGACAAAGCGAGAGAGAGGCATGGACATATATACACTACCAAATGTAAGGTAGATAGCTAGTGGGAAGTAGCAGCATAGCACAGGGAGATCAGCTCGTTGCTTTGTGACTGCCTGGAGGGGTGGGATAGGGAGGATGGGAGGGAGGGAGATGCAAGAGGGAAGAGATATGGGGACATATGTATATGTATAACTGATTCACTTTGTTATAAAGCAGAAACGAACACACCATTGTAAAGCAATTATACTCCAATAAAGGTTAAAAAAAAAAAAGAAGAAGAAGCAACTAGAGTGTTTATAAAAAACACAGAATTCTACTTAACCAACCCTGGAAATTCTTACTCAACAGTTTGGGTTAAAGCCTAGGTATATGTTTTCTAAATAATTTTCCAGGGATCTCTGTTTCAGCATAATAGAAAATAATCCCTGCTTTTGTTGAGTTAACATTCAATGAAGGATCTGTTATCCCCTAGAGCACTTGATGACTGGTGACAAGAAAATGGGGGATCTTAAAAAAAAACTTAAATGAAATGAAAACTTACTTTATAATATTTATTTGTTCATTTCATTAATGTCCATTACTGATTATGTCGGGATCTGTGCTATACTGACTCTTTTAAATCTTATATATTCATAAAAATTTAAAACAGTTTGTGGAGCATGTGAGGTTTTCCACTTTGTCTGCAACTCCATAGATGCTGGATCCCGACATCAAAAGACACCCTTCAAACGAGCAGGAATGAGCCCCAGCTGAGGGCGCCCAGCTCTGCGTCCTTTGCTTGTACACCTCTGAAAAGCCGGGGTGAGCAGAAGCAAAGAGAGTCATATTTACCCAGAGAACCGTTTGCTGGCAGGCAGGGGCAAAAGCTGGTAGTGGAACACACGAAGACAGTTTTACAAAGGTCCTTACCTGAAGCATTGGACTTGTCAAGAAAAATATGATGCTTTCATGAACAAGAAAGAACACAAAATTTTTAAATATTTCAATTGATGCGCTAATGAAATTAAAACAGAACTCTCTAAGAACTTAACCATTTCTTCATATTTTATTAAAATACTATCAGAAACTTTTTATAGAAGTTCTAGAAAAAGGAGAAAACCTTTTGGCTTGGACATATGTGTCCAAACACCACAGTATGCTCAGGGAGAATCCAGCTCTGCAACAATGTTCATCATATGATGCTCATGGTCAACCAGCACCTGGTGGGAGGAAAAACCAAGACATGCCATTTTTCATCAGAGACCGGTAAGTACGGTCCACTTTAATGTGAGTTCCTCCTCACACTCTGAAAACATTTTCCAGCTTTTCGAGGCCTTGAAAACACTAGATCTTGCATAAAAACGTCAGCTACAAGTTTCTAAGCAAATGTTTCCTTTACAATATGGCACACATCATAATTCCTTTGCCTGGTTCTCCCTGAAGAGGTGTATAACCCTCTAACTCACTGCCAAACACTCTTCTCTTAAAAGTGCAGGAAAAAGAAATGAAACACAGTCACAGCAAAACAAGGCGTCTAGAGAAAAGGTTTTGCCCTGAATTTATCATTTGTTTATATTTCTTCTCGTCTTTTTCAAATTTCTCTAGGTGCATCCTTTTGGCAAAGAATTAGGAGTCATTTAGTAAAATCACTATAAAAGTATTTTCTTCAAATAAACTAATTCAATTTGGTCCGTAACAGACAAACACTGGTTAAATTTTACTGTGTTTCACCTCCTTTTGTAATTAGTGCATGTAAGTCTTAAGTTCCAACACTTGCCCTGTTTGGTTTTTTTTTTGTTTGTTTGCGGTTCGCGGGCCTCTCACTGTTGTGGCCTCTCCCGTTGCGGAGCACAGGCTCCGGACGCGCAGGCTCAGCGGCCATGGCTCACGGGCCCAGCCGCTCCACGGCATGTGGGATCTTCCCAGACTGGGGCACGAACACGTGTCCCCCACATCGGCAGGCGGACTCTCAACCACTGCGCCACTAGGGAAGCCCGCCCTGTTTGGTTTTAATGGAGAAATCCTCCTTGAACAAGGAGAGATGCTTAAAATAGAATTCATTCTTTTATAGACCCACACATGTCTGCTTCTTTCCTTCTGCCCATGAAATGAGCTATTCTCACACTGAGGTACTACTTGCCCATTTTCAGAACACAGCTTATTTTTCTAAAAAACTTAACAAATATTTGAAGAGCAACTTGATGGTAAAAACGTTGAAATCCTTCACCAAGCAGCATGAACAACATCTCTGCATTAAATAATCATGTAAGGACTATGCTTAGGTGACTCAGAGAGCCACAGGGAGCCTGTTCCAACTTTATTCCACCCTGTTGTCCCCACGTTGATTGAGGGGGAAACATATCTTCACATAATGGCCCTGTGCCTACCATTCATGACAGCGCCAAACTTCAGATAAGTGTGGATAATTGTCTTGGCCCCATGAGGCTTCTCTAACTTAGCAGATCCTACGCAAAAGGATACTCCTTCAGAAGCTGTTATATTTGCAGTTTTTCACAGTTCACCTCAGCTGTGACACTTGGAAATTAGAAAATGTTGAATAAATCTTTTTACCATTCCACTAGCCAAAAGCGAAAGACTCCCAAATAATGCAACCAATGCCTGTGGGTTGCTAAAACACATATAGACCAAAAAAAAAAAAAAAAAGATACCCCATAATTTATTAACAATAATATTATTTCTCTGACGTTATTATGCAAGATCTAGTGTTTTCAAGGCCTTGAAAAGCTGGAAAATGTTTTTTTCTCTCTCTAAAGGGTGCTTTCTGATATCTGCCTCCATGATTTGTCTCGTGTCCTCCAGATCTGCCTTTCACTAACCAGAAGCCTAGAAACAAACTTGTTAGAAGGAAGCAAGAATTGTACCCTTACTTTCATGAATATTAAAAAAACAAACAAATAAACAAAAACTTGGCGCTCATTTCTTTTCATCTGGAAGGAAGAATGGGGGAATGTTTACCAGAGCACAACTCGGAGAGATAGCTGAATTCCCAAGCAGAGCTAAAGTTAAAGGAAATTTTTAAATGTAAGATTCTCTTTGAATTCAACTCTACTGGGACATAGTTAACATTAAATGCAGCCATTTTATGGTTGCTTTTTTTAAACTTTTTTTTTTTTTACATCTTTATTGGAGTGTACTTTCTTTATGGTGTTATGTTAGTTTCTGCTGTATAACAAAGTGAATCAGCTATATGAGGGCAAGTTCCAGACATCAATTTGTCCTGTGCCTAAGAACAAATGTACTACTTTCTCTCCCATCTCTATAATACTCTATTTTTTAACGACAAAGAAGGATGACAGGAAATAAGCACATGGAGACATCACCACCCCAACTTAATTTTTCACAACCTAACTATTTTCAAACCTTTGAAACAAAACCCATGAATGTTAACAAGGTAAAATTTGAAATATCAGTGAGGTGAAGAAAAGGAGCTGTTTCATCTCCTTGAAAAGAAAGCATAACATTTAACGCTGTAGAGATTAAATAAACTGTAATTCATGAAACACACGTTTATTTAATATAGCCTCTTTGAGTCCCTCTTTAAATGAGGGAAAGAAGGGATAAGGATGAGAAAAGGAGAACACATGAGATTTTATGATTGGTAGTGTGGCTACCTCAAAATAATTAAGATATAGGCCCTTAAATGATAAGGCAAAAAAGTTAAAGCAAGAAAAACACAGAAATCAAAACAGTAAATGTGAGACAACCCCAGTGTAGCTTTCAAAATGCTTTAAGATACCCTAGGCAAACACATCAACTATAAACTGGGGTTTTCTTTAGGTGATCACATTACAGTTGATACTTTTTTCAATTTTTAGCTTTTTGCCCCAATTTTTTACAATGAATAGCTTTTATAGTCAGAAAATAACAATAAGCCCTATTTTCTAACAGGCATTTTCCCTGCAATCCAGAAATTCCATGTGTTGATGAAGAAGATGTGGTACATATATATAACGGAATATTACTCAGCCATAAAAAGGAACGAAACTGAGTCATTTGTAGAGATGTGGATGGACCTAGAGACTACCATACAGAGTGAAGTAAGTCAGAAAGAGAAAAACAAATGATGTGTATTAACGCATATATGTGGAATCTAGAAAAATGGTATAGATGATCTTATTTGCCAAGCAGAAATAGAAACACAGACATAGAGAACAAATGTATGGATACCAAGGGGGAAGGGGAGAGTGGGATGAATTAGGAGACTGGGAATGACATATATACACTACTATGTATAAAATAGGTAAATAATGAGAACCTACTGTGTAGCACAAGGAACTCTACTCAATGCTCTGTGGTGACCTAAATGGGAAGGAAATCCAAAAAACAGGGGGTATATATATACGTAAAACTGATTCACTTTGCTGTGCAGCAGAAAGTAACAACATTGTAAAGCAAACATACTCCAGTAAAAATTAATTTAAAAATTCCTTGTGTTAAATACCATAACATATACTAGCCTAATTATATTATTACAATATTACAGGTGCTCCAGAAATGGTATTAAAATCTTGGGGGACCCTGGAAGTGAGAACCATTCACACTGCCTGGAGTAACAAGGAAATATGAGGGGGAATTGAGAACCAGTTCTGAAGAATGAAAAGCGTGCTTACTTTTTATTTGCAGAAATGGAACAATGAGAACATCTCTGGTGAGAGAGTAAATGTAAGGAGTGTGATTAAATGGGCGTGATGGGAGAGGGGATCCGAATGGTCAAATATTTTGTAGGCCACCACCAATGGTCATCATAATAGCTGACATTTTCTGAGCCCAAACTCTGTGCCAGGTGCCGTTCTAAGATTATAACTTCTCATCTTACTTAATGCCTGTCATAACCCTATGGAACAAGTGCTATCATCCACATTTTATCGATGAGGAAACTGAGGCACAGATTGGGTAATTTGCCCAAAATAACATTAACAAAGTCTATAAAATGCTATCGATTTAGTAGGAATATTCTAAGGATCAAATGTACCAGATGAATATTCATTGAGCAAGTAGAAAAATTTGTCCACTCATTACTATAAATTTCCTGTTGTTGTCTCAACATTCATACCATTTTCAAACTCAAAAGCCCAAAGCCATTGTTGATTATTCTTCCTCTCTCGCGGTCCTTGAGTGGTTATTTCATTGGAGGTTTTTCACATTCATCCTTTGTCTTCTTTTCTTCCTATTCCCACTCAAGGGTGAATGTCATGGCCAGGATTCAAGCCCTGGGCTGTGCACGCACCTGGACACTGTGCTGCTGCCTCCCTGGAGAAGTTTATGCTTGATCCTGGAAGCAAAGCCTTTCCAAGTGGGCTTTGTGAGAACTCATTCCCACAGCCGTGTGAAGGACAGCTCAGCATCAAGTAAGACTGTACTAAAAGTTCCAGGTGGAATCACGGGGACCCAAACCCAGGCAGTGGCCATGGGATGCACAGGACATGGGATCTGAGATCTAAGATAGACCCAGGAAATACTAAGGAGAGGGAATTGCAGCATTGCGTGGATCCTTTGACGTGAGAAGGGAAAGTGGAGATGGATGGGGATGACATTCACTATGGAAAAAATGAGAAAGAAATTACTTTTATTTTAGGAAAACATTTTCTCAAACCAAATGAGCTGACGGGCAAAACTTCAGAGTGATTACAGATGCTATTATGTTGACCTCATTGACACCAAGAAAATATCCAGAAAAGACATTCTTTTTTCACTATCATCAATCAAAAGTAACCACTCTATGCAAAAGTACATCCTAAAATGTGCTGATTTTAAAGGAAGGAAGACATGCTGTCTGACCTCAAAGAGCTTAGATGTCTGGTCGAGGGAAAGGAAAAGAACAGAGAAAGGAAAAAAAAATGATGTAAAGGAAGAATACAAGGATCACAAGGGATTTTTACAAGAAATGAATGAATGTAGGTCCTCCCTCAGACCAGGGGAGATTTAGCGTGTATCTGTGTTTGCAACCAGAGAGGTATTCCAGGAGCTGCAGCTTATGTATCAGCTTTTAAAAGAGTGAAGGGAGGAAAAGACAAGGTTTCCCTGAGTGACAATAAGTTTGGCTATACTGGAGGTCTCAGGAAAGTGCTTGTAAGTAAGGCTTTAGAGGGGAAATCTTGGGAAGGAACTTGAAGGATGAATTTGGGATTTGAGATGCAGAAAATCAAAATTCATCAAGGAGGTTTTCTTCTTCTTCTTCTCTTGTAAAGTGCCTGTTCATTTATATATATTTATATATATATATATATGTATGTGTATATATATATATATATACATACATTTATATATACAGGCTGTGCTGGATCTTCATGTGGCTTCTCTCTAGTTGGGTTTAGTTTCCCCCAGGCATGTGGGATCTTAGTTCCCCTGCCAGGAATCCAGGGATCGAACCTGCATCCCCTGCATTGGGCCACCAGGGAAGTCCCCCAAGTTTCTGTTCTTTAGCCTGTTCATTTTCTCTTGGGTTGTGTGTTTTTTCATATTGTTTGGTAGGATTGTAGGAGTTCTTTAAATATTCCTGGACGCTACAGTTTTGTTGATTACATGTTGCAAATGCTTTCTTCTATTCTGAAGGCTGTCTTTTCATTTTCTATTTCGTGTCTTTGGATAAAACTTAATTTTAATCTTAATTAACATAAATTTCTAATGTTAAATTAGTCAGAGCTATCTATCTCTTTCTTTGTTGTCAGTGTTTCCTGTGTTTGTCTAAAAAACCCTTGGTAACCCTCCGTTTAATGAAGATGTTCTCCTGAATCACCTTCTAAACTATTTATTCTTTTGCCACACACATGTGGATTTTAATTCTATATGGAATTATGTATGAAAGGACTCTACTCCCTTCCCTTTTTGTGTTTTTTCTTAGATGGGTACCTAAGTGTCCCAACAAGGAGTTTTGAGGGACTTCCCTGGCAGTCCAATAGGTAGGACTCTGCGCTTCCATTGCAGGGGGCACGGGGTGGATCCCTGGTCGGGGAACTAAGATCGCGCATGCCGCAGGGTGCAGCCAAAAAAAAAAAAAAGGGAGTTTTGAGGAAAGCAAGAAATCCCACTGAGGCATTCCCTTGAGAAGATGGGCCATGGGTCCAGGGAAGGACTTTCTGGAGAAGGCAGAGTTGCAGAGAATAGTAATCCAGCACAGGGAATTGTGCCTATGCCTCACGGCATCATGGACAGGAAGAATGAGACAGAATCAAGAGACACTTCAAAGAAAGCATTAGTAAGTATCAAAAGTGGTTGTATTTGCGGCTTAGGAGGATGGAGGAGGCGCCAAAGAATCCAAGAGCTCCTTACAGCTTAGGAAACCGGAAATCTTCCGGTCCAGTCGACCAGTTTCACACTCTACCCCCAGCCCCCGACTCCAGTACCCTAATGGCTCATCAGCTTGGAGGTTTGCACTCTCCTCAGTTGGAACCTGCACTCATGCTGTAGGTTAATATTTGGAGATACATTCACGATATAGTTATAAATTATTTTTACAATAAAATTATGTTCAGGTTTCACCCTCCAGAGTCTTTGACTAGTCTTTGGCTTCAGAACAGTAAAATGCTGTTCTGACCATTATCTCTAGCAATAGGAAAGCCAAGAGATGCATATGCTCTGTTGTTCTTACACTTAAGCAAAATACTATTTCCCTATGGAAGCAAAAATTCTTCAGAGATCTTAGAGTAGTGAGGTTGGGTTGCATTTCTGAATCCACAAAACTGCCATTTTAAGTCCATTGTCTGGCCTCTTTTGCTTGATTTCAAGGGTTTCTATAATATAGAACAACGTAACCTTTCCAGGCTTATCTCCTCCTCTTCCTCAGCTCAAAGCCTGGACTTCAGTCCAGGGTCAAGAGTCTAGTCTAGTCAAGGGGTGTCCTGAGTATCCACCCAATATGCCTTGTTCATTAATGTTCCCTTTTGCAAGAGACAAAGTCATGCATCCTGCATTATACCTAGTACAACACTGGACACATAGTAGGGATTCAGTTAATATGGAGTTCAGCCAGCAAAGTAAGCCTACAAGGATTTGAAAAATTCATACTATTTGCCCAGAACTTGCTAGATATGGCTGAGGATGCATATGCACACTACAGAGAATCTGTCCTCAAGGAGTGAGCCATGTTTCTTAAAGCAATAAACAGAAAAATTCAAAATACCACTAACTAGGTGCTAGATAGCACCCTATAATTTTTTTACAACCTTTGTGGTTCTGGGTCCCGTATGAGTACACATTGCATTGAGTAGTGTTGTACAGACCAATTATGCCTTAGGTATTAAAAGAATGGGACGATCAACATTGGGATAGAATTATGAGAACTTTGTAATCAAGGTTCTTCACATATTAAGCCACATATTAATATATAACCAGAGTGGTTCATCATGGTAGGTAGGAAGGACATCAGCTTTGAAGTCAGAAAATATGCATTAAAGAGCTTGTTTTACTAATTGCTAGTTGAGAGAACGTGTCACTAACCTGAACCTCAGTTTCCAAGCCTTTGAAATAGGTGCCTTAGAAGTTTCTCAAGCCTTTGAAT
Source organism: Delphinus delphis (assembly GCF_949987515.2). Lineage (NCBI taxonomy): Eukaryota > Metazoa > Chordata > Mammalia > Artiodactyla > Delphinidae > Delphinus > Delphinus delphis. The sequence goes on from NC_082688.1 coordinate 108,654,743, forward strand.
AGGTTAAGAAGATAACCCTTCTTCTTCCCATCTTGTAGAGTTATTTAAGCATCAAATTAAGTAATCTGGTGGCGGAGGGTAGGGAGGATTCTATAAAGTATAATACTACACAGACATATGTTATTTTATTAACTATTATTTAAGTTGTTTTGCAACTAGATAAGAGCACAAACATGTTAGAAAAAATATTCAAGAAGAGTCAGTTATCGACAATGCAATATCAGCCTGGAGGGCATGAATGTTGTTTTCAAAGAGATCACCCTGGATCAGAACTATTTAATAACATCTTTAATGGCAGATGAATTTGGGAGGAGCTCATTAAATTACCAGTGGCACCAAATTGAGTGGGAAGCTTAGCCACTTGGAGTAGATAATTACGACTTTCAATGACCTTGAAAAATAGGCAGAAATAATGAGAATAAAAATTTAATCAGGACAAGTAAAAGGGAGGAAACAAACTGCACAGAAGTGATGATAAAGACCTGGTTATAGGCAAAGACAACATAAACAGAAGATGGGATTATAGAGGATTGTATATGAGTCATCAATGCCATGTTAGTGTTTAAAAATGTGTTGATAATAAACTGGAATAAATAGGATTCTAGCTTGTGGGAGTTCCTAGACCATCTTCCCACCATCCTCAGGACTTTATCATTTTGAAAAGACTTATCAAACACCTCTTTGAGGCAAGGCATAGAAATGTAGAAAAATGTGTCTGATTTGAGGTCTTAAAAATGAGGAATGGACTCCCTGGATGGGATCCCAAAGAGAAGGAGCAAAATGATTCATTGTTCGCAAAATAAAGTCTCTGAGTGGAAGTTAAAAGGATTAGGTTTATTTAGAACTGGGAAGGGAAAACAGAGATGCGGGGGTGAGGTGTGATTGATAAGTATCCGAAATGACAAGAAAGAACGTACGGCTAAGAATAGGAGAAAATGCACTGAATCTGCCACAAGAAGGGCTTGTCTTGGACAAGACCAAGAAGCTGCCTGTCTGAGCATCATTGGAACAGCATCATTTTGCCAAAGACAGACCTTTTGTTAATAGTGTCGTGGACAATTGTGTCAGTAAATGCTATTCCATGTGGCTGGTAATGAGGTCTACGTTTGTTAAAGTTTCCTGTGGCACCTAATTTTTTCCCAATTCAATTTATGAATGTTTTGGTGCTTTCAATATCTTTATCTTTTCTGTTTTTCCACGTACTCTATTCTGTTATCCAAGCTAGAGGCCTGAGAGTCCTCCTTGATCTGTCTCCCACCTTTTACTCCAAACACTCAATTAAGCAGAAAACATGAAGCCTGGTTTCTCTTATCTCCTAAATTCCTCTTACATTTGTTTTGAGTTTTTTATTGAAGTATAGTTAATTTATCATGTTGTGTTAGTTTCAAGTGTAAAGCAAATATATATATATTCATATACATATATAGGAATCTTTTTCAGATTCTTTTCCATTATAGGTTATTACAAGATATTAAATACCTGTGCTAGACGGTAGGTCCTTGTTGATTATCTATTTTATATATAGGAGTGTGTATCTGTTAATCCCAAACTCCTAATTTATCTCTCCCCTCCCCCACTATCCCCTTTGGTAACCATAAGTTTGTTTTCTATGTCTGTGAGTCTGTTTCTGTTTTTGTAAATAAATTCATTTGCATCAGTTTTTTAGATTCCACGTACAAATGATATCATATGGTATTTGTCTGATTTTCTTCACTTAATATGATAATCTCTAGATCCATCCATGTTGCTGCAAATGGCAACATTTCATTCTTTTTTACGGCTGAGTAGTATTCCAATGCATATATTTATTTGATGGACATTTAGGTTGCTTCCATGTCTTGGCTATTGCAAATAGTGCTGTTATGAACTTTGAGGTGCATGTATCTTTTTGAATTAGAGTTTTCTCCAGATATATGCCCAGGAGTGGGATTGCTGGATTATATGGTAACTTATTTTTTAGTTTTTCAAGGACCCTTCATACTGTTCTCCATAGTGGCTGAACCAATTTACATTCCTACCAACAGTGGGTTCCTTTTTCTCCACACCCCCTCCAGCATTTATTATTTGTAGACTTCTTAATGATGGCCATTCTGACTGGTGTGAGTTGCCTCATAAGTTTTTGTCTTCTCTCAGCACCAAGAGTCTTAATTGAGGTTCTCATTCTTTATCACCTGAACAGTTGCAACAGTCTCCTCATTGGTATGTGTGTAGAGTTGGGATCCTCTCAAACTTTTCTTCCATCCAGACATCCCAGTGATACATCTGAAATGTCAATCTGAGCTACTACTCTGATTTATACTAAACAGTCTTCCCACTCTATTGCAGATTGTGTCATTCTGAAAAACACTTGTGAAACTCCTACAGGATGCATGGCGCAGTTGTAAAGAATTGTATCTGATTAGAAGCCTTTAACTCAGATATGGACTCCTTGGATGGATCCACGAGAAGCAGCAAGATTCTTCAATTGTTCCCCAACTCTAAAAAAGGAGTGCAAGCTCCTTACCACTCAAGCTTCCCCTTGATCTGGCGCTTCTTACCACCCCATCTCTTCCTTAAAACATGCTTTGCTCATTCCCTGATTTTGTTCCTGTTGCCCTCTCAGTCTGGAGGGCTCTTCCCCCTTTCTTTGCTAGGCTGGCTCCTTGTAGCCTCTTCCCAGAATGCCTTCCCTCACCAGCTGAGTTAGGAACTGTCAGAGTTCTACTGATCTACTATTCTGTTATCTCTTAGTTACTTGTTTTTGGTGACCATCTCCCCAGGCTGAGTGAGTACCTTGAGAACAGCTGCAAAGACTCATTCTTTTGGTCTCCTAGCCTCTCTCACAGCTCCTGGTAAAAGTGAATCTAAGATGAACTTTTAAGAATTAAAAAAAAGATGAATGAATGAATGAATGAATGACATCATCTCTTTACTTCATAGCTCTTTTGTAAGGCATTATTATACTATCCTTTAAATTCTAGCAGAACCACACTACCTTTCTGTAAGGGATCATGAAGCCTTAATAGAAGCTCACATATGTCTGCTAGATTACATGAAGTGTCTTTTATTTTAGCCAGTCTAAAGAGGGCTAGAATAAATGGTTGAGAACACAACAGATATCATTCCTGAATGTGAAGACAAGACAAAGCAAAAATCAGGATGAGTATAACAAGGTATTTTGTTCACCTTAGTTGAAGAGCTGCTTAGAGTTAGAACTTGAGAAATGTTGGAAATTGTGCAAAATTGAAGTTGTAAAATTGGTTTATTTAGTATGAATAAACATAGGAGAAGCCATTCTTTTTTATTGCTACAAAGGGCAAGGTCTTATGCTCTAGTCCTTTCGGGCTGCTATAACAGAATACCATAGACTGGGTCAGTTATAAACAACAGAAATTTATTTCTCACAATTCTGGAGGTTGGAAAGTCCAAGATCAAGGCGCTGGCTGATTACGTGTCTGGTGAGAATCTACTTCCTGATTCATAGCGTCTCCTCTTGCTGTGTCCTTATGTGATGGAAAAGGCAAAAGAGCTCTCTGGGGCCTCTTTTACAGGAGTACTAATCCCATTTATGGGGGCGCTGCCCTCAGGACCTAATCACCTCCCACAGGCCCCACCTCCTGACACCATCACATTGAGGATTAGGTTTCAACCTATGAATTTGGGGATGGGGGACACAGATTCAGTGTATAGCATCTTTCATCACCTGACCTCCACCTGTCTTTCCACCATTGCATTATCTTACTTCACTTCCCCAGGGCTGCCATACGTGTTGGGCAGGCCATGCCTGCATTGGGCATTCAACAACGTGGTGATGGGGCTGAGATACAGCCCACACTCAACCCAACTATCCACGTGCCCTGGTGCTGTCTGCACTCATCTTGAGGAAAGGGAGCACAAGGGCACTGGGGAGGTGCAGGTGAGCTGGACTCTGACACGCGTCACGTCCTGACCTGATGTTACTGAGCCTTCTCTCGGTCCTACTACAAATCTTCACATATGACATGTCTCTGCCTGGAGTTCTCCCTATCCCCTTCAGCTCACTGTTCACATTTCAATGGGATCCCCCGTTCGCTGGGAACATCTAACCTCTGTGACAAGGACAGCTCTCCCCATGGTCAGGAGGCTTTCAGGAAACCACAAACCTCCTTATCACATTTCCAGGTTTACAACTGTATAATCACTGCATTACTAGCTCCCCTACTATACTGCAAGCTCCCTGTAGTGGAGGATGAGAACCTGTATTGGCTACTATGGTATCCACAGAACACATGGGATGTGCTAAATAAATACTTGTGGAATGAATAAATTAATTTACACAGAGCCTACAGAGGTGCATAATGAATGTTGCTCAATAAAAGAATTGCTCTATTTCACTCCCAAACAATTTAGCTGATACTTAAAATAAAATGATAAAATCAAGTATAATAGTCTAATTCCTCTCCATGTTTTGGACCTGATTGGTTCTTACTTGATTTTGTTTGTTTCATCTTTTCATAAACATAAACCATCTTCACTCTCAAAGTTTGGTATTAGAGGAATAGATCAATATTTGATTTTAGCATCTGGCAAGTCATAAATATGAAGGTGAGTTAGTTTCTTTAGTTATCTCTCCAGTCAGGAAAAGTTTAACACATGTTTTCAATACAATTTTTCTGGAATAAAAAAATAAATGTAATGCTTATTAGATAATAAGGATAATATGAACTTTCAATAATGCAGACAGGTTGATTATAACTGTAAACCACATGTTTATATACTTTGGACTTTTAAAGCTTTTAATTTATCAAAGGAAATAATTAGCACACTTTGTGTCAGCCAGTGATGGAATTTATTCATTTGGAAGGCCGTGGGTTTCCTGTCATTAAAACTACATCATGTCCTTCCTTTTCTATTAAACTTCCACTGAGGGCAGTAAGAAGTCACCAAAAGGAAATGAAGAGTTTTCTTGGCAATGTTTTTGTACAATGATTTAATACTCTTAGAAGATAGCAAACCCATAATGTATGCCAACAAGTGTATTATGCAGAACAAGGTCCCCAATTACCACATTATTTCCTTTATTTGATGTTTTGTTTGTGACTCAATTAACTGTGATTTGCAAAGTTGCATCAATAAATTTTTCTTTTTGCAGGTTAATGTATTTTTTGGCTTTCATTAGCAATGTTTCTCTGCAGCAAGGGAATAGAGTTAGATTACAGAAGCACTGTGTACAGATTTATATGTCAAAGCATATTACTTTTCTCTCCAGATGATCAATGGCAACTCATTACACATAGAATCGTTGTAGTTAAAGCTCACACACATTTTTTTTCCCTCACTGAAGGTTTTCTCAATAAGATCTTCTTTCTTCTGTTTAAATAGTTACTAAAGCTTGATCTTGTCTCTGTTCCAAATGCTAGAACCACAGTTCCTAACGAGGTCTGTCCAAGTTTGAGAAGATTGAAATGAAATGCTTGTTTTCCTAAGGTCTACAATGGGCCTGATGGGGAGTCAGAATTAGCCTCTCGCCCCCAGAAGTGGGTGGTCTTTGAGGCCACAATGAAGGGACACTGTCAGTCAAGGTTTATTTACAGTTTTCTGACAAAGGCTGTACAGGTAAAGGGACTTCATGTAAGATGTTAAGGGTCTGTTTGACCTGATTCTAAACAAACGGTTGGTGAATATTTTTCAGACAGGTTCACACAGTCCTTTTTTTTTTTTTTGCGGTATGCGGGCCTCTCACTGTTGTGGCCTCTCCCGTTGTGGAGCACAGGCTCCGGACGCGCAGGCTCAGTTGCCATGGCTCACGGGCCCAGCCGCTCCGCGGCACGTGGGATCCTCCCGGACCGGGGCACGAACCCATGTCCCCTGCATCAGCAGGCGGACTCTCAACCACTGCACCACCAGGGAAGCCCCACACAGTCCTTTTATATGACATATGCTAAGAAACAAACTGCCCTCAGTTCTTAAAATCACGGAAATGGGCAAAACCCTGCACTATGAAAACTCTGTTAAATCTGAAGCAGAAATACTGCACTTCAAATTAGCTTCCCACTCTTTACGGTATGACCTCACAAATATATTAGGACAAGTATGATGGCTTCGAAAATAGCACATCAATTTACTGTAGAATCATTTTGGATTCACAGAAAAGTTGTAAGGATAATGCAGAGAATTCCTGTCACCCAATTCTTTCTATTGTTGACATCTTACATTCGCAAGGTACATTCGTCAAAACTAAGAAACTGACAGAATACATCAATTTTAAGAAATAATATGTTTTATGATGAGGAGGTTCTTTTTTTTTTTACATCTTTATTGGAGTATAATTGCTTTACAATGGTGTTAGTTTCTGCTTTATAACAAAGTGAATCAGTTATACATATACATATACATATGTTCCCATATCTCTTCCCTCTTGCGTCTCCCTCCCTCCCACCCTCCTTATCCCACCCCTCTAGGTGGTCACAAAGCAACAAGCTGATCTCCCCGTGCTATGCAGCTACCTCCCACTAGCTATCTATTTTACATTTGGTAGTGTATAGATGTCCATGCCTCTCTCTCACTTCGTCCCAGCTTACCCTTCCCCCTCCCCATATCCTCAAGTCCATTATCTAGTAGGTCTGTGTCTTTATTCCTATCTTACCCCTAGGTTCTTCATGACATTTTTTTTTCTTAAATTCCATATATATGTGTTAGCATACGGTATTTGTCTTTCTCTTTCTGACTGACTTCACTCTGTATGACAGACTCTAGGTCCATCTACCTCATTACAAATAGCTCAATTTCGTTTCTTTTTATGGCTGAGTAATATTCCACTGTATATATGTGCCACATCTTCTTTATCCATTCATCCGATGATGGACACTTAGATTGCTTCCATGTCCTGGCTATTGTAAATAGAGCTGCAATGAACATTGTGGTACATGACTCTTTTTGAATTATGGTTTTCTCAGGGTATATGCCCAGTAGTGGGATTGCTGGGTCATATGGTAGTTCTATTTGTAGTTTTTTAAGGAACCGAGGAGGTTCTTTTTTTAAAAAAAAAATACTGGCTTCTACTTTATTACAGAGGACGTTTTACTGAATTTCTATAGATAAGCCATTAATTTCAGCATGGATTTCTCTGAGCCCCTTAGACCAGATACCGATATTGCTGCTGAGTTTGCAAATTAAGATGTAAGATCAGAGCTTGGTGAGATTGTCATATTGTCTCCTTTAATTTGGAAAAGTAGAGCGAGGCTGGAGCGAGACCCATAAAACAGACTTTACGACTCTCTTCAAGGCAGATATAGAAACCCACGCTTCAACCCCTTCTTCCAAGCTTCTGCAATTACATTTCCGCAGGAAGAAAGAGGAGGAATTAGAAACAGGATAATGTAGCCTTAAATCACCATTCTTAGCCTTTGCCTTCTTGCTGGAGCCCTCAATTTTTATAACACGGCCCTCAAATTGTATAGTGTGACACAACAAAAAACACAACTTGTTTGACCCTTCCTCAATAAAAAATCATTTTGTCTGACATCCTATAAAACCTGTGCATGAGTGGATACTAAGCTCCGGTGTCTCCTCCAATTGGCAAAAAGAAAAACATTGTAAACGTGTACAGTAAAGCTAGAGATCTTTTTCAGCATAGTTTACAAAGAGCTGATGATTTAACATCAATCTCCAAAGTCTGAGGCTGGGTGCCAACTCCTAATACTGAAACCATTGGAAATGCGGTGCATTGTGGCATTAAAGATAATGTCCTGAGTCGTTTGATTTGCTTCACAATTTCTTTCAAGTGTTCTGAGAATTAGGATATTAGAATTAAAATATTCTTGTTAGAATAAGAACATAACGTGACTAAGCCTCTTGCCCAAATCCAAGCTACACTAGCAACAAGGTTGATAACCCAAGCCGAGCATCTTGATGTCACTGGAAATACATGTTGGGTGTAACGCATTACTGTGTTTTTCCCCCCAGACATTTAGTCACAAGCTTTAACCCTCGACACTTATCTCAGGCATCAGCAGCACCAAGAGAGCTGACCCTGTGTAGCTAAACGTGGAAGGTGGTGGGGAGGGAGCGCCCACAATCTCTGCTCCCCACTGGTTGATAAGACAAGTCCAGATGAGATCAAGAGTTAGGAGGATTCATGACTCACAGCTAGTTTAGCACATAGGCACTTCGTGCAAGTGTTTGCACCCTATCATGCTGGCAAAGCTAACTTTAACACATATGTATTATAAGACTGTTTTCATAAAATATTTCATGGCAGTTTGACACGTGATACCCTGAGATCTGCAAACTTTAATCAAAGTTGAAGACAATATTCCGAGGTATTTTGCCCCTCATTTCCAAGCCCTGTATCTAAGGTTAGAAGGAGAGATTTCGCCCTCTGAAATGAAGGGAAATAAAGATATGTACTGTGATATAATTAAATATTACATCTAATTAATGTACAGACATGAATCTACCTCCTGTAACTAACAAAGGTACTAAAAACGATGTGTTTTAAATGAAGACTATAGAATACAAAGAAAATGCCATGATCTGTATTTTCTTCCTGAGTTCAAGTTTTTTAGAATATGGTTAAAATACAGCACTTATCAAAGGAGGGAAATTTGGGTTTTACCCTGATTCTGCCAGTTCTACACGTGTGCTCTTCGATGCTTTCCTAAATGCTCTATGCCTCAGTTTTTTCTCTGGTAGACAGAGAGGCAGAGACAGAGACAGAGAGAGAGAGACAGAAAGAGATTGATTACAATGGCTACTTTGAATTGCTGGAATTAAACCTAAACTTCCACCATCAATATATACTGAAATCAGATACTCTGTAGCAAAAACCAGACACACAAACAAAAACAAATTTACTTTTTATTTCCATAAAAGGAAATAAATTAAGAAAACAAATCCAGTTTGGTTTACACCAAAGCATAAGGAATAGAAAAACTTCCTAAGGGTTTTAGTATAAATATTATTATAATATAATATAGTATAGTATAATAAATATAACATGTATGTTATTTTTACAATAAGTGCTAGCTCTCTAAACCTGACAAAAATGAATTGACATACTAGAATATTATAGTCAAACGCTTATCTGAAATATGCAACGCTGACATTTTTTTTTCTCCCTGAATACTGACACATAGAACTCAATGTTCTAAAAATGTGTAAAATATTTCAAAGGTGGAATTTAGAGTCCTCTTCACATAAATTGTTGTGGTCCCCAGTTCCTAAAGCATGCTGTGTATCTGTTCTTAAAGAAAAAGAAAAATAATCCTTCATCAATTATGGTTAAGGATCCCCAAACTGAAACACATGTGGGTGAATGCCATTCAAGTCACCAGCCCACACTGGTCTGACGGCGGGGGAGGGAAAGAAAACGAGGAGATAAATGGCCTACATGATTGATTTCAACTAAGACTAAAATCTTGGAGGACAATTATTGGATTTACTCACTGTTTGTTTTTGCGACATTTCGGAAATTGGCAAAAAAAAAAATGTTTACAATGTTGAAGAGGCGTGTGGTGGCTGAGAAATTCATTTTTTTTACCTAAGTGATTTTTTTTTTTTTTTACCCAAAACTTCTTTTCTTAATTTACTTTTGCTGGTACCAAGCATTGGAAATCATCCTTCGGAAATTATCAACCATGAAATTAACAATGTGATGATGAAAAATATTGTTCAGTGCATGAATCCCAAATACATGTATGTATAGATTTTAAAGCTCTGGTATAATTTAAAGCGTTCTTTACATTATCTGAGCCACCCTATATTTACCTTTTATTATCTGACATGTTTCTTTAAGAGAAAAAAAAAGGAAATTCTTTACATTTTGCCCAAAGAGAGGTATTACATCTAATTAATGTATCAACATCTCTCTCTCCTGTAACTGACAAATGCTAAATGCCTTATCAGTCTGGCACCAAAAATGATGTTGTCTCAGAGTTTCCCAGACTGCTTTGTCTGAAAAGGTCCATGAAACGCTTTAATGATCATATATTAGGTGGGAACTTTAACCTTCTCTGTACCAGGTCAATTGAATAGGTAATTGGAAAAGTCAGTTCCACTTGTTGTAATCCATTCAAAAGGAAACTTAGCTTTACACAGAACGTGGTCTTCAGTCATAAAAATAGTGCAAGGCTGTGCAGAAAAACAAGACAAAACACAGTAATTCTGGACATAGCATTAAGGTTAAAAGACTGAAACAAGAACAAAAAGCACAGATCAGACCAAAAGCTTCTTACAAATTTTAGAAAATGCTATTTTTTTTCATCTGAACATAGGAGAAGTCAAATATAATTGAAAATTACAGATGCAAATAGTACAAATAATAGTTACTGAGAGTTGATTATGTGCCTGGCACGGTGTTTAACTTTTCACAAAAAATCATCTCATTTAACGCTCACAAGAATCAGTAAGGAAGGCTAATGCGTGTAACGTAGAGCTGCTGGCAACCAGACTCTATTGCCAGCTGCCTCGCTTACCACTACCAGTTATTAGCTATGCAGCCTTGGCCAGATTAATTCTCCTCTCAGGATGCAAGTTTTCCCATCCTGAAAATGGAAATGACATCAGCATCTGCCTGGGAAGGATGTTGTTAGAAACAGACACAATGGCCGGCATATGGATGCCCTATCGAAGCATTTTGTTGTTATCGTTTTACAGATAAGGAAACAGAGGCTAGAAGAGGTTTTAAAACATGCCCTAAATCACAGAGTTAAGTGACAGAACAGAGTTCTGAGCTTCTCTGTTCTCCAGGGACCTACAGATTAGTCGGAAGCGCAGGGAAGGAAAGAGGGATGCCCGACTCGAGCTGCTTTAGGAGTGGGATATGCGGCCATTCCAGAGTGTGGGGCAGTTGCCAAAGAGGGGAACTTCTGGTTCGGTAGGGAGACCGCCTGGGGGGATGCCCAGGAGTTGGCCAGGAAACATGGCAAGGACAGCAAGGGCACAGCATACATAACAGTCCAGGTGGCAGCAGACTGGGGAGCTGAGAGGAGCAGTCACATACAAGGCTGATCATGTTTCCATGGGGGAGGTTGGAAGGATGGCTGAAGCAAAAAATGGTGCCTGAAAACTGCATTCCAGTATTTGCAGCGTTCCAAAAATATATACCTATCATTGTAAATGAGTCCCTCTATATGTAATATATATGGTAATTTTTAAAATATGTGGAAAGAGGTGTCTTAGTCAGTTCTGGCTTTTCTAACAAATTACCAGAGACTGAGTGACTTAAACAACAGAAATTTATTTTTCAACAACTCTGTTTGCAGCCGAAGCAATGGACAGGGGTTGGGTCCTGAGCACAGGAGCCTCTGCCTTAGGACCCTGGGGTCAGTGAGGCATGTGAGTCTGTACACTAACGTGGAAGCTCGCCGAACTCTATCGTTTAGGAGATTTTATGGACGTAGTCACGGTTGATCAGATCGTTGGCCGTCGGTGACTGATCTCAATCTCAAGTTCCTCCCTTCTCTCCAGAACACCTTCTGCGTCTTGACCCTTTGTTCTGTCCTTTGCTCTGACCACAGGCCATGCCTGCTTAGGGGTCGGTCACAGGGAATCCTAGCAATCAGCGCTCTATCTCTAAGGGACACAGAGACCTTAGAAATGTGTTCCTTTACCTTCTTCAAGCACTCAGTTATTACCTATCCCAGTTATTTTTTTTCTTTTACACATTGTTGATGGTTCTTTTTTTTTAATCTTTTTTTTTTTTTTTTTTTTTTTTTGCGGTACTCGGGCCTCTCACTGCCGCGGCCTCTCCCGCTGCGGCGCACAGGCTCCGGACGCGCAGACCCAGCGGCCACGGCTCACGGGCCCAGCCGCTCTGCGGCATGCGGGATCCTCCCGGACCGGGGCACGAACCCGCATCCCCTGCATCGGCAGGCGGACTCTCAACCACTGCGCCACCAGGGAAGCCCTAATCTTATTTTTTTTATTGAAGTATAGTTGATTTACAATGTTGTGCCTATCTCTTTTGATACAAATAAAACCAATGTGAGTAAAGATGAGAAAAGAATAGCAAAGAAAATCTCTGCGTGTACAATAACATATTGAAAGCAATCCTGCTTCCTACTTTACTCCCAACTCAAGACCCTTCCCTATCCTCCCCAATGCTGTTTCCAATATTTTTATGTTCTTTTCCTAGTAAATAAACGGAGTCAAAACTATATTAATCATTTGTATGCTTATTATGCTACATGTATTTATTACTAGACTCAAAATAAATGAAATATATATTTTTAAGTGAAGTAAGCAAGTGGCCAGGGACATATGGAAAATGTTAGATGAGGTTAACATTCATTAATCAGAATGAAATTCACATAAAAATGGTGAAAACAGCAAAAATCAAATAGTTGAATAAATAGCTCATAGAAAATACTACAACTACATCAAGTATCAAAGGTCAGAAGCAGACAAGAGACTCAGAGATGACAAGGCCCACTTATCGATAGAAAAAGAGTTACAGATATGGTTAACATTAAATTAACCAAAGAAGATAAAAGGCCAGTGCCAAAAACAGAGTTGAGTTTCCTAAACCAGGAAACAGAGAAAGAGAGTAAGGAAATCAGGAGATTATCAAGCAGAGTAATCAAGAATTCAGAAGGTAAGTTGCAACTCTCTCTCCCCAAATCTCTCTCACTCTCAAATCCCAAACATTTCCCTATAAGATGTAGAGATGGAAATCATGAAAAAGGACACTAGACAGAAACACACTTCCAGAAAGAATTTTATTAGTCCATACTAGCTGAAGCACACAAATTGATGGCCATGTGGAATTACACAGAGGTACGTAATTTGATTTGAATCACAACAGCTATTACATCAGAATGTTTTCATCAGTAATGATAGCATTAGAGCAGTGCCTATATTGATAAAATTAAGCAGTTGTCTTGTACAATTTTTTTTTCAACCACAGTCTACATCAATGAGTACAGGAGATGAAGATTAAACTCATGTTTTAGCTTGTTTTGGGATTTTTTTTTTTAGTTTTTAATTTAAATATACTCACTTGAAAATTAACTTGAAAAGCTAACTTTAAATTGTAAAAAGATCATTTCTGAACTCAGGATAAAGATGTTCCTGGCAATTCACAAGAATACCAACATATCTTCCGTTTTGCTTTTTTTAATCATTCCCTTGACAAAATTAGAGACTATAATCTCCTCAAAATTGACTACTTTCTTGCTGACATAGAAAAACTGTAACATTATATTTAGCGTATTTCTTGATAAGGGAGGTAGACAATGGAATAGTCTACCTCCAAAAAAAGGCCAAACAAGTTTAATACAAATGCAGTGTTAAGAAAAACATGAAATAAATTTCTGAGTATTTTATAAGTAAGAGCTAGTACATATCAGATTAGTCCATATTGGTTTTGCTAGAGTCAAAGCACCTTCCTATTTAAGTAGAGAAAACTTGACAAGGAAGTGAAAATAGGGACCTAAAATATAAACTTAAATACATTTTGTGAGCCTTAGTAGAAAGATTGGAATCTTTTCAAGTCAGTAAATGCATATTCACAGACTGAGCCAAAGTCTGTGAAACTTCCACAAAAGCGAAGTTTGCTAAGTAAATTTCTAACAAACAACATAAACAAAACTGGGAAGGAAATACTGAACCAATACCAGCATAAAAGTAAACAAACTTTTCTAACTTCAGAAATCACCTTCCCAGGAGCTGTTTAGGTGACAAATCACACGTGGAATGAAAACGAATTTTACCCACTTATGAAAGGAGAAGGAAAAAAGGGTTGAATGTACAACCACTTGACTGGAAAGAATACACGGTTGGAAGAATTCAAAGATGACATACTTTCCACTTTGTAGCTGAATTTCCTTTCATTCGCTCCAGATTTTACTTCATTTATGAGAAATTTTGGGAGAGTCACTTAATCGGTGCCTCCTTATTTTTCATTGCCAGAGGAGCTACAGGGATGTAGCAGAAAGGATGTGATAAATGCCACAGGGACATAGCAGAAAGGATGTGATAAATTTGTGAGCATAGCCATGTAGTGGACCCAAAAATAGCACACAGTGTTTTGGAAAACGGGGGAGAATAGGTCAGGTCTGCTATTCTCCTTTTTTTTTTTTTTTTTTTTCTTTGCGGTACGCGGGCTTCTCGCTGTTGTGGCCTCTCCCGTTGCGGAGCACAGGCTCCAGACGCGCAGGCTCAGCGACCATGGCTCACGGGCCCAGCCGCTCCGCGGCATGTGGGACCCTCCCGGACCGGGGCACGAACCCGTGTCCCCTGCATCGGCAGGCGGACTCTCAACCACTGCGCCACCAGGGAAGCCCTGCCATTCTCCTTTTAGCTGTCCTGAAGACCCACCAACACACAAAAAGGATACACATACTTACCGCTCACAGCCCAGGTGTTCAGCCAGGTTTGGTTGTGTTCTGCCTTCTGGTCAGTCTCTAATTTTTATTGTCCTCTCACTATTCTGGGTGACCATTGCCATAGTTTTCATAGCCATGATCTTGGCTCTTTGGCATATAAATCTGGGCTGCATAACAACTATGCTTCCCTAGATCTTGTCTGCAAACGGACGTTAGATTTGCCTCTGCCTGGGGGACCCTGCTTGCCTAATAGTGCCCACTGTGGCATCCCTATCACTTATTTCTTTATCAGACATTTATTGAGAATATATTAGATGGCAGGCGCACTGTCCTAGCCACCAAAGAAACAAAAGCACCCACATCATACTTCAAATAGGCTGACCATGGAATTAGAGAAAGAACTGGAAGGAACTACCCACAGATTTCTTATCAACACCCTAGACTTATTAGCTTGTTCTATCCTATGTGTTCAATTGCAAAGGCATATTTTGAAATTGGTTTGCTGGCCATTTCTCATGAACATGGGTAAAGAATGAATGTGGTTAATTGAATAACAGCGGGAAGTATTAACTTGTGTGTTCTCCCAACACCCCACCCACCCCTGACTCCAATCCAGAAGGTTAGAGTATTTCCCCTTGGTAGCTTAAGGAAGAGAACCCAGTAGGATGTAAAGAACAAAACAAGCTGATTCTTTACTTTTGAGCTTCAAAAGCTGACTTCTTATCATATGTAATACATGGCGCCTACATGTCTGGAAACGTAGATAATATTATATTATATTTTTGCAGATTGAAAATGTCCTTAATGATATTATGCAGAAGTTGCGTAAGTTTCTAGACTTTATGGAAACTCTGGGGATTTAGAAGATTATTGACTAAGCTCGATTTGTCCCCATGCCTTAGGAGAGAGAATTTCCCTGGATGAGGTTGAGGAGAAGTTCAGCTGGAAATAAAATAGTAAGATGCTAAGAAGGGTCTGAGAGATCTGAGCGTAGGGGAGACCTGTGCTTAACTTTCCAGAAGAAGTCAAGAGAGTGGGGCTGGACACAAGTTGTAAGAATCACCAAATCCATGATTATCATGGGGTGAAAGCAGTGGTGACATGATGCACTGAGGCCAGGAAGACTTAATACTGCTCTGCAGAGCAGCCCTAGAGGGCAAGGTAGGATGAAATCAAGACTCTGAACTGAACTTACTGGGGGAAAAAAACACAAAAAAACAAAAACCAGAATGTACTGAATTTACTTTGAGTTGATCAAGATTTACTGTCTGCCATGAGGTTAAATAGTTGGAGTGTGCGGTTCTCTTGTAGAAAAAATAAAGTTAATTTTGTATATACCTGAGTTTTTGATCTGAAATAGCAGATCCACAACATGTAGGAAGAATCACACTACACCTCACAAGGCATTTATAGCTGAATAATGAAGAAGAGAATTTACAATAAGATGAAGAACTCATAAAAACCTTAAAGAAGAATGACGTATCTGTAGGTGCTGAAAGTCTTAATGCGAAGTTAGAAAATAAAGGTAAAAGTATACTGAAACAAGTACACGTACATTTTGTTGATGGTATAAATTGGTGCAAACTCCCACAATAATTCCACTTCTGAGGATCTAAACTAAGTAAATATACAAAATATATTCAAATGTGTACCTATGAAGATGTCCGTTATAGCATTATTTACAGTTCTATACAAATTCACACAATCTGGATATCCAGCCCCGACCACAGAGGTGGGTGGAGATGAAGACCACGGTCCCGGAGTTAAATCAGAGGTAGGGTGGGGGGTGGAATCCAAGCAAACCCATTGATGTAAGTGGGTGGCACGGGGTCTAAAAGAGTGCCCAGAAGTGATCATTAATGAGCAAAAATTTGGAAGCTCAATAAAGCTATTTATGGAAACCTGCAGAGAGTCCTAACATAACTGAAGAGAAGAACATTAATCTATCACATTCCTGCCCTGACACTCAAGATAAATTGGAAAGGATAGTTTCAGGGCATACATAGAATTCTGAGACAACTTGACAATTATATCCTAAAGTTTCAAATGTTATTAACATTCTTGATGAAAGCCTCCCATCCCTCATGAAGACAGTACATTTTTGTTGTTAAGCAAATGGGTGCAAAATGCATCAGCAATCCTCTTGTGTCTCGTATTCTGTATTCAGCTAATCCATCAATTAAGGAGACGTGCTTAAACTGTTCAAAGACAATCAAGAGTGGTCCTCAGCCCAGTGTGGTCCAGCTGAGCTGATGTACTGCCGCCCCAGCTGGAGGCCCTGCCCAGACGGCGTCCACTCAGCGCCTGAGGTATAGACACACTGCCCTATTTGTTTTGGCAATAATTGTCTCCTTGCCCTGAAAGAGGCCCGAAAATTGCTTCTATGTTTAGAAACAAGATTGCTCTGTTGAGGCTGCCGGTCAGAGTCTCACCTCTTCATAAAAGTCTGTTATTCCTAGGACTCCGTTTCCTAACTTAGGCTTTTGTGGTGTTTGGTTGATGAAAAGGCACTTGTTAGGAAAGTGCAGGGACCCTTGGCAAGTGTGTCTGGGGAGCTACCATGGCTATTCCTGAGAGGATTATTAATCGTGGGGTTTTATCGCCTACTATTCTGGGTAAACATCATGATAGATTCGAGTTTCTGTATTGTTTTGATTGAATAAGAGGGATAGTTTAATTGTTAAAGAAAGTAGATTTCAAACCAATATGTGAAAAGTAAGTCAACACACACAATTGTCAGTTGCACATACAGAGAGGAAAAGGTGGCCATTCATGCTCAGTAAGTATCTCTGTGCACTTGAAGAAGGGGTTTCTTGGCCATCCATGCATGGCCTCCTCTTTATACACACAGGAAAACCACCCAAATATTCATGAGTCCCCCCAGCAGCCAGGACCCAGCAATCTCCATGGACATCGGGGTCACACTTTTTAGTTCCCGGTCGACATCACCCATGTGTTACTACTTGGGTTCTCCATAAATATTTTCCATTAATTTAATCTAAGCCCAGACTTTTAAAATCCCAGATAGCTAGTTCACTATTTACATTAACCATATGCTCTCTGGCTTCACACACCACAAAATCACCCCTGTTACTCAAGGAGGTGAAATCCATGAGACAGTTGTATACACAGACTGACGGTAGAGATTTTGTGTTTTATCATGACCAACTTCGGTTTATTGTCCCTTTAAGTTATGATGAATAAAAATCTTATTCATTGCCTTAAAGAGAAGGATCTGTCTCTCCAAAGAAATTCTCAGTGGATTCATGTAAGACGGATGCCAAAATTAAAGCTGGCTAGATTTGTTTAAATTTTACAATGAAAAATGCACTGCATTTTTTATGGTGCTGTCCCCCTTCTCACCACGAAGCCCCTCCTCATACAGTGCTCCCCGTCTCAGTCCATAGCAACCCTCCTCTTCCAGCTACTCAGGCCCGAGGCCAGGGGATTAGCCTGTACTCCTCTCCCCAGTACATCAGTCAACTCGGTTGGCTCTATCTTCCAAATCCATCCAGAGTCTGACTGCTTCTTACCACCTCCGCTGCTGCCACTGTGACCTCAGCCCCCACTGTCTCCCATCTGGCTTATTTTCAGTAGCCTCTGGCCTCGACTTCCTGCTCCCAACACCTTTCTCTTCATTCTCCTTTCGAGAAGGTCATGTCACTACTCTACTACTTAAGTACATGTCAAAGACCTTCATAAGGTCCCCGTCGGCTCTCTGACATCATCTCCGTCAACTCGGGCTCATTCTCCTCCAGCCACTTTGCTACTCCTTAAACACATCATCTGTTCTCCCCCAGGGCCTTTGCACTTACTATTCTCTCTGCCTGGCATGCTTTTCCTCCAGAGGACCACTTGGCTTACTTTCTTCAGGTCTCTTCTCAAGTGTGATCACACCAAAAGAAGCCAAATCTCACCATCCCACGTAAAATGGCTACCACCTTCTACACCTCACATTCTCTCACCTTGCTCGACTTTATTTTTCTTCATAGAATTTATAACCCCCGACATACTAATATTTATTTACTGATTGTATGTCTCCTCCATAACCGGGCCAATAGTAGGCAGTCAATAAACATTTCTTGAGTAAATGGTGATGATAACAAGAATAATAAAGATCTATTTGGCACCTGGATTTCCTACAAAGCAGTAGTAAGAAAGATAGGAGTGCGAACATGTGGTGTCTTCAACGTAACAGCCCATCACTCAGTGGTAACCAAGGACTCCTACAGAAGCACAATACAAAAGCGAAAACGAGCTACACCAACTTGCTGAACTTTAAGCCTACAGGAACACAATTATTTTAAAAATGGTAAATTCATTTGAACCTGAAATAAATCCGTACATCTCCCACAGACATTGCACATCAGGGCAAACTTGAACCAAGCTGACACTTCACTTGTCTTACATCTCGGTCGTGAAATCTGCCGAGACTTTGAAAAGAAGGCTTTTATCTCTCGTGTAAGAAGGTGAAAGGTTGCACTCGCCAGCGCTATGTCAGTTATAACAATATTTTTCTGCTAGTGCAGATTACGTGTGTTTTCTTTCCATTTTCTGCTCGTTTTCACTCCTGGCGCAACCCGGGCCAAGCAAATGGAAACTTGGGGCTCCCCAGTAGGAGGGACGGCTCCAACCGAAATGTAAGAGATGATGGCACGGGTGAGGAGTGGGGCCCACAGGATCTTTGGAAAATGCTGAGATTTTAATTGAGAGTTGCCAAAAGCTGTAGCCAGGGAAAAAGCAAAAATCAAAAATACTGAAGCTGCCTCAAAGTCTCAAGTGACAGGAATACGAGGAAAGTTTCCTCTTCCCCTTATTCATCAAGCAATTCCTGGCATTGGACTTAAAAGAGGACAAAAATACATCCTCTCCCTTCACGTGCCCTCAGTTTGGAAAGAGGCAGAAAGTGCATGGCTCATTATCACACAAAGTAATGATTGCTAAGTTTTATAGGAGAACGTAGGAGGGAAATGTAACCCAAACAAGGCTTTGACTAAGACTGGACTTATGCTCTAAAACCAGTTTCGCATTTAGCTGTGACATATTACGCAAATTACGTAAATTCCCCAAACTTTGACTTCCTTCTGGTAGAAGAGGAAAAAGGCTAAAATGTTTAGAAAGTGGTGGGTACTTTTTTTTTTTTTTTTGCAGTACGCGGGCCTCTCAGTGTTGTGGCCTCTCCCGTTGCGGAGCACAGGCTCCGGACGCGCAGGCTCAGCAGCCATGGCTCACGGGCCCAGCCGCTCCGCGGCACGTGGGATCTTCCCGGACCGGGCACAAACCCACGTCCCCTGCATCGGCAGGCGGACTCTCAACCACTGCGCCACCAGGGAAGCCCTGTGCTGGGTACTTCTGTTTCACGCTGGAAACTGCCCACCTTTAATATGTATGTTAGGAGTCATCGGTATTACATTTCTGGACTTTGTGAGGTACAGCTGGTATTCTTATATCCCTACGGAGAAACAGAGGCAGGAAGGGCTGGCAGGTAACAAGGTGTCCTCTGCAATACCCGAGCTCATCCAGAGGCTCCTGGTGGAAACTCGAGTGAGGAGGATGTAGGGGGCACCAAGTCATGGGAGGTGAGGACAAGAAGTGTGTGATCAGAGCATCCTGACAAATGGAGACCCTTTCACAGAAATGTGTTAGTCTGACCACTTCAGGTACATCAAGAGTCTTGAGAAGAACCTATAAAATGGAAGAATTGAATGAATACGAGATGACTAAGAATTTAAAGGAAAAACACCAATAATAAGATTCCCGGATTAGAGATCCTTGCATCAAGGTCTTGAACTCTCTCAAACTAGAACAAAAGACAGTGAATGTGACCCCAGTGGAAGCCCCTGCATGGAGTTGGGGGGACCATTCTGTTAAGTCAGCAAGTGTGAACTTACCTGTACTCTTCCGATGAAAACTAGAAACCTGGGTAGCACACATTAAAGGGAATATGGGTTTTTTGGGTTGTTTCATAAGGGAACCCTCACGAACATGGACTTTATTTGTAATAATACTTCCTTAAACTCCTGCTCTACTGCCACGGTAGCAGGAGGGTTGCTATAACAATAGTTAACCTTTCACCAAAAGAACTACTGTAGACCAAACACTAGCAAATTACCTTATGTGCATCATTACATTTAATTCTTTTTTTATTGACGTATAGTTGATTTACAATGTTGTGCTAATTTCTGCTGTACAGCGAAGTGCTCAGTTATACACATATATACATTCTTTTTTTATATTCTTTTCCATGATGGTTTATCTCAGGAGATTGGATATAGTTCCCTGTGTATACAGTAGGACCTTGTTTATCCATTCTAAATGTAATAGTTTGCATCTGCTAACCCCAAATTCCCAGTCCATCCCTCTCCCTCCCCCCTCCCCCTTGGCAACCACAAGTCTGATCTCTATGTCTGTGAGTCTGTTTCTGTTTTGTAGATAGATTCATTTGTGCCATATTTTATATTTTACATATAAGTGATGTCATATGGTATTTGTCTTTCTCTTTCTGACTTACTTCACTTAGTATGTTAATCTCTAGTTGCATCCATGTTGCTGCAAATGGCATTATTTTGTTCTTTTTTATGGCTGAGTAACATTTCATGGTATATATGTACCACATCTTCTTTATCCATTCATCTGTTGATGGACATTTAGGCTGTTTCCATGTTTTGGCTATTGTGAACAGCACTGCTATGAACAGAGGGGTACATGTATCTTTTTGAAATAGAGTTTTCTCCAGATATATGCCCAGGAGTGGGATTGCTGGATCATACGGTAGTTCTATTTTTAGTTTTTCAAGGATCTTCCATGCTGTTTTCCATAGTGGCTGCACAAACTTACATTCCCACCAGCAGTGTAGGAGGGTTCCCTTTTCTCCACACCCTCTCCAGCATTTGTTATTTGTAGACTTTTTCATGATGGCCATTCTGACCAGAGTGAGGTGGTACCTCACTGTAGTTTTGATTTGCATCTCTCTAATAATTAGTGATGTTGAGCATCTTTTCATGTGCCTACTGGCCATCTGTATATCTTCTTTGGAGAAATGTCTATTAAGGTCTTCTGCCCATTTTTCAATTAGGTGGTTTGTTTTTTTGTTGTTGAGTTGTATGAGCTGTTTGTGTATTTTGGAGATTAAGCCTTTGTCAGTCTCATCATTTGCAAATATTTCTCCCATTCCCTAGGTTGTCTTTTTGTTGTTTGTTTATGGTTTCCTTTGCTGTGCAAAAGCTTGTAAGTTTGACTAAGTCCCATTTGTTTATTTCTGTTTTTATTTCTATTGCTCTGGGAGACTGACCTAAGAAAACATTGGTATTACATTTAATTCTTGTAGTGATTTTATGAGGTAAACTTTATCTTCTCCATGTTATAAATGAGAATTTTCAACCCTAAAGAAATTCAGTAACTTTCCCAGGGTCATACAAGTATTAGATGAAAAAATATGAATTTGCTGACATTTCACAATTTTTTAACCTTCAATTTTTTAACGTTTCTTATGGTCAAACCCTGGTAAGTGAAAACACCTATCCAAACCAGGACTTGTGTAGTCAGTTGCTGTGTAAGGTGCTTCCCGTAGTGTGAATCCTGGTGTGAAACAAACCAATTGTGAGCCGGAGAAGATAGAAAAGCCAGGAAGAGTGTTCATCGTGCAACATTTTAATGAAGTCACGTACCTCTACAAACTCCCTCCAGTTAATAGGATGTTTGAAACTAAGTGACTCTATAGATCAAGAATTTAACCTGCATTTTCATATACACACCTCTCTTTGGCCTTATGGGAAATTTAGGTTTTAAAATGTCTTGGTGGCGTTTGACAGATTCTAAACATATTCATGCACATGAAGTATATTTATTATGAGTAATACCACGGAGAATTTCTTATAAAATTCTGTCCCTAAAAGGAAAGTTATGTTTTGTAACAATAGCAAAGAATGCATTCAAGATAAGCTGACTAAAGAAATTCTTTAGAATTTATACCATTACAACGACCAAAAAGGTTTAATTTCATCATTTGGGCATTTCAATGAAAATGGTGTCAACTGAAAGAAGAAGTTTTAAAGAAACCCATAAAACATTTCTGATTTGTAAAAGATTTAACTGGCTTAACTACCCAGTATTTTTCTGTTGTCTAGTACTTTTAAAGATTCTAAGTTTCATTGAATACCAGAAGCATGATGTGTATCTAAATGTAACTACTTAATACTACCCGATAAGAAAGATCTGCCACTAAGAACTGGAAAAGTCCATGAAAAACAAGCAACTTATCTTTATAGTGTGATTCAGGACCTATTAAGAAGATTGCCACATAGGTCTTCCTGTTATTTTTCCTGCAAAAAAAACTAGAGTATTCCAAAGAATTATGCAAAACAGCTATCATTTGCTCCTTTATATGTCTGTAAGAAATGTTGTGAGAATTTTAATTCAATCTCTTTTATTTTTATTACAAAATACAAGCAAAACCATGAGATGCTTTCTTGTGGTTTTGGGGGTTTTTATCCTATGGGTCCTTAACAATAATGGGAGAGGGAACAAGTACGTGTTGTTTGTTAATTCAACATTCTCTGGGATTAAAGAATGACCTATTTGAAAATTTATTTATCCTTTCTGCCTGAGAGGTTTTAACTCCTATGGAGGGATCTCTTTATTCTGATTCCCCTGAGAATCCAGTGACTACATGCAGGCATTATTTCCTGATTTATAAAATAGGCCTTACCCACCATCCTAAATTTTTACATGTGAATATAGGGTCATTTTCTCTTCTGATTTAGTAAAATATAAATATATGAATGCTTAATCATTACCCAGCTGAATTCCAACCAACAACTTTTTTCTCAACTAGGTGAGCAAGTGGCATGTTTTTCCCAGGTTTATTGAGATATAATTAACATATAATGCATGAGTTTAAGGTGAATATCGTGGGGATTTGATACTCTTACATATTGCAAAATGATGACCACAATAGAGTTAGTTAACACTTTTATCATCTCACATAATTACCTTTTTATGTGTGTCATGAGAACATTTAAGATCTACTCTGATAGCAGCTTTCAAGAATATAATACAGCAGTGTTAACTATAGTCATCATGCTGTACATTACATTCCCAGGAATTATTTCTCTTTTAACTGGAAATCTGTACCCGTTGACCAGCATCTCCTCATTTCCTCATCCACCAGACCCTGGCAACCACCATTCTACTCCCTGTTTCTATGAGTTCAGCTTTTTTACATATAAGTGATGTCATACAGTATTCGTCTTTCTCTCTCTGACTTAATTCACTTAGCATAACACCTTCAAGTTCCTTCCATGTTTTTGCAAATGGCAGGATGTCCTTCTTTCCTGTATGTATCACGTCTTCTATAACCATTCATTCATAGACAGACAATTAGGTTTTTTCCATTTCTGGATTATTATGAATACCGCTGCAGTGAACATGGAGTGCAGGTATCTTTTCAAGATCCTGATTTTATTTTCTTTGGATATATACCCAGAAGTGGGATTACTAGGTCATATGGTAGTTCCATTTTTAACTTTTTGAGAAGCTTCCATACTGTTTTCCATAGTGGCTGCTCCAATTTACATTCCCACCAACAGTGCTAGAGGGTTCCCTTTTCTCCACACCCTCACCAACACTTGTTCTTTCATGTCTTTTTGATAATAGCTATTCCAATAGGTGTGAGGTGATATCTCGTTGTGGTTTTGATTTGCATTTCCCTGATGATTAGTGATGCTGAGTACCTTTTCAAGTACCTGTTGACCATCTCTATGTTTTCGTTTGAAAAAATGTCTATTCAGGTCCTCTCCCCATTTTTAAGTTGGATTGTTTGTTTTTTTGCTGTTGAGTTGTGTGAGTTCCTTACATATTTTGGATTTTAACTCTTTATCAGATAGATGGTTTGCAAATATTTTCTCTTATTCCATAGGTTGCATTTTCATTTTTATTGATTTTTTTTTTTTTTTTTTTTTTTTTTTTTTTTTGTGGTACGCGGGCCTCTCACTGTTGTGGCCTCTCCCATTGCAGAGCACAGGCTCCGGACGCACAGGCTCAACGACCATGGCTCTCGGGCCTAGCCGGCTGCTCTGCAGCAAGTGG
Source organism: Delphinus delphis (assembly GCF_949987515.2). Classification (NCBI taxonomy): domain Eukaryota; kingdom Metazoa; phylum Chordata; class Mammalia; order Artiodactyla; family Delphinidae; genus Delphinus; species Delphinus delphis. Next base: position 108,679,114 of record NC_082688.1, read on the forward strand.
GATCTTCCCGGACCGGGGCACAAACCCGTGTCCCCTGCATCGGCAGGCGGACTCTCAACCACTGCGCCACCAGGGAAGCCCTGATTTTTTTTTTTTTTCTGCCAAACACCATCCTAAGTGAGTTGGCTTTAAGTAGAAGTCCAGTGTGGGATAAAATATTATCATTCAAATTTGCAAACCTAAATTCAATTTGAAAATCAAATCACAGAAAAAGGGTAAGAAACAACTTCCAAAATTTGGGGTAAAAGTGCATTTTCTCAATCTGTACCTCCCTAGAATAATCTACCATACTAAAATATTTCAAATTCAATTTATTAAAAATATTTATTTATTTTGGCTTCACCGGGTCTTAGTTGCGGCAGGCAGGCTCTTAGTTGTGGCATGTGGGATCTAGTTCCCTGATCAGGGATCAAACCCAGGCCCCCTGAGTTGGGAGCACAGAGTCTTAACCACTGGACCACCAGGGAAGTCCCTCAGATTCAATTTTTAATACAGTAAGGTCACCAACTTCAAGTCCAAGTCTGACCCATTTTACAAAGAATATGTCTTACTCTGTATTTGATCATTAAAATGAAACTTTAAAGTACAATGGAAAAGAAACTATATAATGATGTACCTGACACTTTAAGTTAAAGCTTGTAAAATATAATTTAACACAATATCACACCAACGCTTTCAGGTCTCTTTCTACTGCTGTTAGTTTTATCCTAAAGCTAAAACAGAGCTAATTTGTGGTATGTACTAATCTCTAAGTCAAGAAGTGCAATAAATTTAAAAGAACTTGTTTCCAAAGCAGAAATAATTATTGCCAAAAAGTAAATAAGGAGAAAAAATAAAGCCCTCTTAAAATTCTCTTTGTCTTGAATGTTGTCATAGTTACTAAAAAGAAATTTATGTTTTGAAGACTTTTTCTTAGATGTTAAATACTGTGACCAATTGTGGTGGTTGAAAGATGAATGAGACTGATGAGGAAGTTCATTTATAAACATCTTTTCAAAACCCATCTTTACCAATTATTGCTTTTCCACCTACATTAGACTTAAAGTTGGCTGTGTGCAGAACTGTTCTATCATTTAAGCTATTTTTAGTCATAAACATTCAAATATAGCTAAAATTTGAATTCAATTTCTAACTGTTCAGCCATTTAAATATTTAATTTAAATATTTTAAAATATATCTTGTGAGCAAGCTACATATAATAACCGAATTGCTAAATAATCCCAAGAATACACATAGTAGAGTATTGAGTTCAATTAATTTAGTTCTATAATGACATTCTTATTCCTAGTATCTCCAGAATATTGTGCTAGGAACACTTTTGGTTGAGCATTATAATCCTAGAATATTTCAGCAGAAAAGCTGTTTAGCAATCATTTGGTCCAGCGGTCTTTGTTTCTAAAAATGGGGAAACTGAGTCCCAGAGATGTTGAGTGGTTTATACGAGGTCATACTGCTAAGTAACAGTGAAGTTGGGGCTTTAATCAAGGTCACCTGATTCAAGTTCCATTGCATTTTTTGTGACACCAGGCTTATGTCAAGAGGCTATGAAAATAAATTTATCTCACTAGAGGGGGTTGTAAAGGTTGTGCCTTGAAGTCTTAATGCTCCTTTGAGCTACCCCAGGAGTCAAAGAGGTGCAAAAAGGAAGATGCTCTACTCTGTATCCACTTTGACCTAAGCACTTTCTCTTTTCTTCTGTTTTATACAATGTAATTTTGGATAATATGTTGACATTATGTTTAGAAAGATTCTCCTACCAAAAAAGACAGTTTAAAAATTAGTTCTGGGCTTCCCTGGTGGCGCAGTGGTTGAGAGTCCGCCTGCCGATGCAGGGGACATGGGTTCGTGCCCCGGTCTGGGAAGATCCCACGTGCCGTGGAGCGACTGGGCCCGTGAGCCATGGCTGCTGAGCCTGCGCGTCCGGAGCCTGTGCTCCGCAGCGGGAGAGGCCACAACAGTGAGAGGCCTGCGTACGGCAAAAAAGAAAAAATTTACAGTAATCAAAACAGTGTGGTATTGGCTGGCATAAAGACAGACATATGGACCAATGGAATAGAATAGAAAGTCCAGAAATACACCCTCATATATATGGTCAAATGACTTTTGATAAGGGTGCCAAGACCATTTAATACGAAAAGGACAGTCTTTCCCAACAATGGTGCTGGGAAAACTGGATACCCACAGGAAGAAGAAACAAAGTTGGACGGTTATCTAACACCATACACAAAAATTAACTCAAAGTGGATCAAGGACCTAAATGAAGACCTAAAACAATAAAATTCTTAGAAGGAAACATAGGGGAAGAGCTTCTCAAATCATTGGCAATGATTTCTTGGATATGACACCAAAGGCACAGATAGTGAAAGAAAAAATGGACAAATTGGATTTCCATAAAAAAATTTGTTCATCAAAAGACACTGTCCACAGAGTAAAAAGGCAACACACAGAATGGGAGAAAATATTTGAAAAACATATATCTGAAAAGGGATGAATATCCAGAATATATAAAGAACTCCTAAAATTCAACAACAAAACTCCATACAGCCTGATTTAAAAATGGACAAGGACTTGAATAGACATTTATCTAAAAAAGAGAAATGCACTGTTGGTAGGAATGTAAAATGGTACAGCTACTGTGGAAAACAGTATGGCACTTTTTCAAAAAATTAAAAATAGGATTATGGTATGATTCAGCAATTCCACTTCTGGGTATACACCCAAAAGAATTGAAAGCAGGGCCTTGAGGTGATATTTGTACACCCATATTCATAGCAGCATTTTTTCACAATAGCTAAAACATGGAGGCAATCCAAGTGACCAACGATGATGAACAGATAAACAAAATGTGGTATATACCTACAGTGGAATATTATTCAGCCTTCAAAAAGGAAGGAAATTCTGCAATATACAACAACATAAATGAACCTTGAGGTCATTATGCTAAGTGGAATAAGCTAGTCACAAAAAGGTAAGTACTATATGATTTCACTTATTCTAGGTACTTAGAATAATCAAAATCATAAGTACAGAAAGTATAGAGGTGGTTTTTGGGGACTGGTGGCAGGCTGCAGTGGGGAACAGAATGGGAAGTTATTGTTTAGCAGGTATAGTGCTTACTATTTTGCCTAATGATGTCTTAGGTCTTCACACCAAATTAGAACCAGTTGATTTAAATCCCAATATGTTCTCCAAATCAGGCAAGTTTCACAATATTTTAAGTTTTGCTACTAATACGCAAAGTAAAAATGCATAATAAAGATTTATTTACTGTGGACAGAACAATAGTTACCAAGAAGACCTTTGGCCAGGATATTTTTAACTTCATTGGAGCATGTAGCTGAAATCTATGTAATCTTCTATGTAGAGTTGTAGGCGTTAAACCTACTCGGAGGCTCATTGAACACTGTGGAAAATTTTCTCAGTGGGCCAACCCATTTGCAGAACCAGGTGTTTCTGTAATTGTGACGGCATGAAAAATATTCATAGTGCTCTAAAGTCCCTTACACTCTCATTCCACCTGAGCTTTCTGGTTGAGTCCCGCGGCTGCTTACGCTCTTCGAGGATCTCCTTGTTTACGTAGGTGCATTTCTTTGTTTCTGAATTTACTTTGCTACCTTTTAAAGAGGAAAATTTATAGAAAAAGATTTAATAAGCTGATGTTGGGAGTCACTCACATTTCAGCCAGGTGCACTGCTAACGTGCAGGTGTAAACCAGTGAACAGGTAAGGAAAGCATGATGTGAGTTGCAGTCTCTGAAGGATTAATTGTGTATGTCCATAATGAATGTATCCCAAGGTGCATTTAAACATGTGCTATAAATTAAAGCATTTTCTTCCTTTTCCCCCCTCCTTCCAGTTTCTCTATATCATTTATACACATACAGTAAACACAGTCTATATTTGGATGTCATGAGAATGAATGTCCCTTATTCATTGTTAAATATAATTTTATAGAAATGTTTATTTTCAGGTAACAAATACACATCACTCTTCTAAATAACTGATTATTTTTATATTTGAAAATAGCCTATTTCTACTTGAGTACTATATTAACGACATGTTTTAATTTCTTAATCCTTATTTTTCCCCTCACATTATATAGTGATACAACCTCCTCACCTACATCCATGCCTGAAAATTTTTTTCAGAAAAGATAATTTTCAACTGTGTTAGTTTCCTCATTCTGAAAAATTTGGAAGATATCCATTAAAAATTCAGATTTAAAAATTTAATATCCATTAAAATTCAATTTCTAATCAAAATAACTTTTTCTTAACTATTCATTCCAAATAATATATATTATTCTGTTTTCTGTATTTTATACTTTGGAAAATGTTAGCTAATTACTTTTCCAAATAACTTATATTTAGGTAATACTTTCCTTGTTTTTAATACTGTATAGCCATACTAGGGAGACTTTTAAATGTTGATATTTAATTATAATTTTATTCTTATAATGCCATGTTCTAGATTTTTTAGCATTTTCGCAACTAAGTCAAAATATATAATTAGAAATTATATAAGAACATATAGGAATGGAAAAAGTATAATTTTGGGGTGAAATTTAATATAATACTAAGTCTAAATAAAAACCTTTACACATTTTAAGTAGGAAAAAAATGGAGGTTTGTGTCAACAAATTATTATTTTTTAAGAAAAATATTGCATTTTTCTCATGACTTTTTGAAGATTTATATCTATATCTACTCACTGTTTGTCATTCAAAAGAAAAGAGAAATGTTTTCATCAAACTGTTATTTCCAAACATTAAACTATTTAGCAGCATTTTTCATTCAGCAAATGTAATTACATTCCCATTACATGCTACATGAGACCAGACATCCAAATGTTAATAAGAATCAGTTTCTTTTCTTTCAAATATTTTGAACTAAGTTAGATAGACATCATAGACAAATGAAGTATCCTTGGATCAAAAAATGTAAAGCAATCCATGTCTGGTCATTTGAGTAGAGGAGGCTGTTGTTATTGCCTCTTCGTTTTTTTTTTTTCTTTTTTGAACTTAACATAAATTTATTTTCCCAAAGTTCAGAAGTCCAAGATCCAGGTGCCTCCAGAGGTGGTTTCTCCTGAGGCCTCTCTCCTGGGCTATCTTCTCCCTGGGTCCTCACACGGCTGTTTCTCCATGCACATATGCCCCTGGTATCTCTTCCTAATTTTATACGGACACCAGTCCTATTGGATTAGGGTCCCACCCGTATGACCTTATTTAATCTTAGTCACCTCTTTAAAAGCCCTATCTCCAGAAGTAGTCATATTTGGGGTTAGGGCTACAATGTATGCATTAGGGTAGGGGAGGGGACACAATTCAGTCTGTCACACAGAACGACTGGAAAGAACACAAGATTTGTATTTAGAAGTTACGAGTTCTATCAGCTTTGTACCGTTGGGGTAAATCACTGTAATTTCTCTAAACATCTCCTTCCTCACCTATTAAATAGCAACAATAATTATTTTATATCAAATTACTTGTAATCACTCGACTCAAATTTCAGATGGTTTATTGCAAAACTCTCTACTGGCCGGAGGTAACAGAAAGTGAGGATCATTCCTCAGTAAGTTAAGGTGAAATAGAGGATGCCATCAGAAATTTCTAGTTCACATCAGAAGTTGCACATGTTGTTGGCAGCCCCAGGGCCAGTAACAATTTGGGAAACTGTTGACCAGCACAGTGTCAGTTGAATTCACACAAAAATCTGGATTTCTGATTTAGCCTCTTTCTAAGCCTGGTGGTAATAGACCGGTCCTGAGTACCAAGGATGAGGTCTTTCCCTGGAGCCCGAACCCCTGTGTGTCTGCACACTGACAATTGCTGTCTATTATCGCACTTGGGCTGTTGCTGATGGACATATAGTCTTACTTATGCTGGGTCACTAGGTCGTTGTCCTTTGATCAACCAATTACATGAAAATATAAGTGATTAAATAAAGAAGCAATAAAAAATAAACCTTTGTAGTTTAGTCCCAAGAAGGGATGGAATAAATAAAAGAAGTCATAAAAAGTTACAAGAAGGGAAACAGTGAACATAAAAAGATCCATTCAATAGCAACACAAGTAGACTAGGAGATCCCTGCTGACACTTGCAGATATTCTGATTCTCACCATAGGAATGATCTGCACAAGCTTCACAAGCACACTCACCGCCAATGTACCTACACCCTACACTGAAATACGAAAAGCCTCTCTGTTACTGTGAACATTCTTCTAGCAGTTTCTTCAGCTGTTGTTTTGATTGAACTGCTCGCTCTGCTCTGTGGACAGTGCTACCACTGAAACCCCGCCTTCACTCACTTGAAAATGAAGATGAATGTTTGCGAGAAAATAAGGCTGACTCTGAAGGACTTCACAGAAATAATCGGCGTGAGGCACGCAACCTGCACATTAGCGGGTGAATGGCTGGATTGGAAGGAACAGAGAAGGACAGGGCTGCCTGGCCGCGTTGCACTGAGTCATAGCTTTGAAACAAGGCCTTGAGTCAGAGCTATCAGGCTGGGGCTTCTGTTTTCCTGGCTCTGATAAGCCAGTCTCTTTTTGTCCAGAGGTTGAGCCTGTGATTTAACATAGCAATGACAGCAATAGTTATCCCCAAAAACATCCTTCACAACTCATTTCTAATACAAATCACTTATTCTTTGTGAAAGATGAGTGAGTCATGCAAGGAACAGACTGCCCATTAGTAGTACATTGTTAATTTTCTCTTTAATTAGTTAAGTGGCATATAATTATTTGAGGTCAAATAATAATTAAATTTTTGTACACTCCTTTTTTTCCCTCTGGTAAATTCCTACTGGACCACCCTCCATGATAAAGGACCTCTAAATAACACACAGGATGCTGGCTGTAGAACACAAGGAAGTGTGTGATCTTTCCCTACAAAAGTCCCCTTTAAAAAAAAAAAAAAAATCTCTCCATGAAAAGAATCATTTTATCATCATTGTTTAGAATTCTCCTTTTAAGAATAAAAATCATCCAATAAAAATATAATAAACTTTACACTTCTAATTAAGTGAGTTATCTGAAAAAAAAACCATAAAATGCGTCAACTTTTCATTTTTACTGTAACTAACAGATATTAGTTAGACTTACGAACATTAAAGTGGGCTTTCCTCTAGGAAACTCTACCAAGAAAATATGGAAGTACTACATAAAAGTAAAGTTGGTTTCCTCCATTACCCGAAGTTGAATAAATCATCTAAATTATGCTCAATGTTTCTTTTTTCCAGAAGCAAGCACTTGATTGTTATTTAAGATGATGCAGCTAAAATCTCACAAAGTTCACTTAAAAATTAAAATTAGAGGGGCTTCCCTGGTGGCGCAGTGGTTGAGAGTCCGCCTGCCGATGCAGGGGACACGGGTTCGTGCCCCGGTCTGGGAAGATCCCACATGCCGCGAAGCGGCTGGGCCCGTGAGCCATGGCCGCTGAGCCTGCGCATCCGGAGCCCGTGCTCCGCAGCGGGAGAGGCCACAACAGTGAGAGGCCCACGTACCGCAAAAAAAAAAAAAAAAAAAAAAAAATTAAAATTAGAAATTTTCTCATTTTGACTTAGGGATCAGAGAAACCATGTTCATAATAATATTAAAATTTTCAATTATATTAAAAGAAAATATGATTTAGGAAATGAATTTAAGAAAAGCAAGATTAATATCGTGTTCATAAGCAGTAGAAAGGCTGTCTTCAGATTAAAAAGAAATATTAACAAAAAAATTTTCAGTGTTTCACCCATGAAACTATATTCTCAACCGTGCTGCCCTCGATTAATATCTCTAAGCTGATTAAGTCTCGGTGCACACCATAAACTTCTAGAAAGAAAATACCTCACCCAAAAATGTATGTTGATTATATTAACATTTGTAGAAGAATTTCAACAGGCACTTTCCTGATGTTGACCCTTACTTAGCTAGGCCTTCATAGCTTTTGTCAGTTATTAGAAAAGAAAGGTCTCAGGAAGAAACTTTATAAAAAAGATGCAAGGCAGCCTTATCTAGTCATTAAAATAAGGCTTCAAGGACCTTTACCAACAAAGTATTTTGTGACTTTTTTTTTAATTAATGTAGACTCCTTTGCACAGAATTGGCATGAATTAATGAGGCTTTTCAATAAGTATACACACACTGAACACCAGGGCCAGACAGTAGTTAAAGCAGTGAAAACAGATTTTGTTCAGGAACTTGTATCAGGAATAAGTCAGCACATGTACAGTGTTCATAAATTGACAGATTTTCAATAACTAAGGCAGACTCCATGCTTTTGCCCAGGAATTCAGTCTGTAGATCAAGACTTTGGTTTTACTCCCAGTTCTGCTACTCACTTGCAAGTCAACTGACCTGTTAACACTTATCCAGCAAACACTTACCATATGTACACTGTGTGCCAGGAATTGTGTTCTATTCATGGGACCTAAGCAAATAACATAAATCCTTATAAAGTACAAACTCGTTTTGTTCAGGGGAGGAAGAAATCATGACCAGTGAAGGAGACGCAAGTAAAACAATTCTAACAATACAGTATAATAAATGCCATGATAAATGCATATATACGTGATTTTAATTATACCTAAGAAGACCAGGGAAAGCCTAACCAAAGTGATACTGAAGCGAGTTTTCTCATAAGGAACTCATTTAATAGAGAAGCGGATGCCTGGGGATTGAGACTAAGCGTAGGTTGAAGGGTAGTAAAAAGAGAAAGTGATATATATATATATATATATATACACACCTTATCATTTCTATATGACTTCTCTATTATTAATACACAAAGAGAAAAGCAGAGAAAATAAAATGAGAAGGGAAAGCAAAAAAACTTACTTCTTATGCCACGTCAGGTGTAAAGTACTCCTGCCAAAATACATGACCTAAATTCTTAAAGCTCTTTGTGTTGTTTTGGGGCAAGTTATGCTCAGAGACTGGGACTGTCTTTGCCAAAATTTTATTGAACACGGTTCACTGCGGGAATTATAATAATTTCACAAGCCAATAGCATACAGGATGATGTCCCTTAATGAGCCAATAAAGAAATAACACAGTCCGAACCAATGACAGATTAATTACACTATTGTTTCAGGCAAAGGGAGATGAAAGGAAGAATGTTCATATTCAGTTGAGGTGTACCTTTGTACCAGCTGGTTCTCCGGAGAGACGGCTTAACCAACCCAGAGCTGAGGTCCAGCTGCCATTACAAAAACTAAAGTCCCTTGTTGCTAGGGAACCAGGTTGCCCGTGTTGTGGGCAAGAGGCCACTGCTCAGTGTTCACCACTGCAGGGCAAATATTCACCTTGCCCAGGCAGGAGCTAATGTCCCTAGGTCTTCAGCAAGCTATTTATAGCAGCAAAACATCACCTTGCCCAGATCAAACACTCTGGGATAGCCCTCACAAACTCTGGGTATTTACAGCTTATCAGCAACCCCAGATGTTGATGACTGTGTCCTGACACATCAATTTCACTTTTATATACAAACAACTTTACTTATAAAAACAATTTCATTCTTAGATCAAAACAACTTCACTCAAAAACAATTTCCTCCTTGTCATGAACAAGTGGATTTGAAGTCATCAAACCACTACTCAGCATTCTTCAATGGCTTTCCAATTGTTCTTAGAAAATAATGCAAAAGATTCACCTAGAACCGAGACCTCTAGCTGCACCTCGTTCCCCTCTGTCCTGTGGCTTGACTTCAGTTTCACTGACCTCAGTGTCTCTCAGACAGGACAAGTCTGTTCCTGCCACAGGCATGTGCCTCAGCAGATCCTCTGTCTGGGACCCCATCTCTAAACCTCAAGGGCCTGGCCCTTCTTTGTCACTCTGGTTCAGTTTAAGTCATCTCCTTAAGGAGGCCTTCACTGACCATCCAATCCTATGGGACCCCTGTCCCTAGACCATCCTGGCCTTCTATGTGTGTGTATTTTTTATTGACCATCTTTTAAATTATAGTTAATTTACAATGTTGTGTTAGTTTCAGGTGTACAGCAAAGTGATTCCATTATAGTATATATATATATGTGTGTGTATGTGTACACATATATTCTTTTTCAGATTCTTTTCTATTATAAGTTATTATAAGATCTTGAATATAGTTCCCTATGCTATACAGTAGCTCCCTGTTGTTTATCTATTTTATATATAGTAGTGTGCATCTGTTAATCCCAAACTCCTAATTTATCCCTCCCCCACCTTTCCCCTTTGGTAACCGTAAGTTTGTTTTCTATGTCTGTGAGATATTTCTGTTTTGTAAATAAGTTCATTTGTATTGCTTTTTAGATTCCACATGTAAGTGATATCATATATTTGTCTTTTTCTGTCTGACTTACTTCACTTATTTTGATAATCTCTAGGTCCATCCATGTTGCTGCAAATGACATTATTTCATTCTTTTTTATGGCTGAGTAATATTCCATATATATGTATATATAATCATATCTTCTTTGTATATACAGACCATCTGTTCTAATGCCCGCAAAACACCTTGTGCTACCTGACATTTTCATACTCACTTATTTGTTTGTCCAAAGACTTCCTCTATCAGAGTTATTTAAGTTAGTAAAATAAGTTTATAAATCATTTTAACACTAAACATCATTATTTGGTTTGGGGGTGGTGTGAAATCATTTCATTTTGATGACAGTTGACAGCTCCCATTAACAGCAGTTCTCATTGGTAGCTTTTGAACAATTTAACAAATAAAATATCAATAAAAGCTAACAAATATTTCAAGCTCTACTGTCCATGGGGAGGGGGAGTATAATATGCTGTCCTTGGCCATGAAAAGTTTGAGAACCACTGAACTGAAATATTTCTAGCACTGTTTTTAGAAACTGATTCAAAAGAAACTGACAACATCCAGCTTTTCATGTGAATGAATTAACTGGTTGGAAAGAGATGTGTGTTATCTATGATTTAAACCTGCTCATAAGTAAGAAGAGTGAAACAGGAGCTGTGTTGAAAAGGGAGTACTCATGATGACATTTATATGATTTTTATTTTTGTTCAAGAAGTGTATATCAGAACCAGCCTAATTGTCCATCAATGGATGAACGGATAAAGAATATGTGGTACATATATACAATGGAATATTACTCAGCCATATAAAAGAATGAAATAATGCCATTTGCAGCAACATGGATGGACCTAGAGATTGTCATATTGAGTGGAGTAAGTCAGACAGAGAAAGACAAATATATGATATCACATGTGGAATCTAAAAAAATGATACAAATGAACTTATTTACAAAACAGAAGTAGACCCACACATGTAGAAAACAAATTTATGGTTACCAAGGGGGAAAGGTTGGGGGAGGAATAAATTGGGAGATTGGGATTGACATATACACACTACTATATATAAAATAGATAATTAATTAGTACCTACTGTATAGCACAGGGACCTCTACTCAATACTCTGTAATGGCTTATATGGGAACAGAATCTAAAAAAGAGGGGATATATGTACACGAATAACTGATTCACTTTGCTGTACACCTGAAACGAACACAACATTGTAAATCAACTATACTCCAATAAAAATTAATTTTTTAAAAAATGTACATATTTATCGTACACAAGTCAAAGACTCAGTATGAAAAAAAAACACTGCCTGCCACCTCATTCTCTTCTACCACCCGAAATTCCTGCTTTCCTACAGGCGACAAATTTCAACTAGCTCAGCCTTTTATTTTGATCTTTACCTTATATTTTTAAATAACTTGCTTATAATTCTATTTCTTGATTTCTGAATTTTATTTTTTAATAGATCTTTATTGGAGTATAACTGTTTCACAATACTGGGTTAGTTTCTGTTGTACAACAAAGTGAATCAGCCATATGCATACATATATCCCCATATCCCCTCCCTCGTGAGCCTCCCTCCCACCCTCCCTATCCCTTCCCGCTGGGTCATCACAAAGCACCGAGCTGATCTCCCTGTGCTATGCAGCTTCTTCCCACTAGCTATCTATTTTACATTTGGTAGTGTATATATGTCGATGCTACATACCTATCGGCTTCTTGTGGAAATGAGGTTTGACCTTATGTAGGTTCCCCACTCACACATACACGCCCACCGTCAATTTCTTCCATTTCCTGGTTAATTAGGTCATCATTCTTAGTTACATCAGTATTCCCTTTTCACCTTATGATGAGTATATAAATATTATTCCTGAGCTGAGCCATGTAGTTTAATGCAATTATTTGTTTTTCTTGTCCATCTTTTTCCCTTCACTCAATAATAATTCAGTCCATACTTTGCTCATCTTTCCTAGAATCATACATCTCCCCTCTACAAGCTCAAACCATCAGGGATTTTGGGTGTTTCATTCTCTTGAAGAAAGCCCACTAGAGCTGTCTATTCTGCTCAAATCTGGACCACTTGCTCTCTAGGCCACCTGCACAGCCATTGTCCTGGAATCTCCCTTCATCGTGTATCCTGTGGTTTCCCTTACATATTCTGTTCCCATGTTAGCGTCTCTATCTCCTGGATACCAAGGCATCCCACCTCTCAATTCTGTTAGATCTCTCAGAGACTCTCTGAGATAAGGTATACAGTAGGTAACTTTTTGAAGCTTCCATGTGTGACAGGGTCTCTCCTCCTCCCTATTCGCTGACTGGTAGTTTGAGTGGATATAGAATCCTAGGTTGGAATTTTCCTTCAGACTGTGGAAGCATCACTTAACTATGCCCTCCTGGCAGTACTGCAGTCAGAAGTCATCTGCATTCTGATACATAACCCCTTATCGCATGTGATTTGTTTTCTTTCTCTCCCTCTGGGAAGCACTTATAAGTTTCTCCTTTTCTCTGGGTCTAAAACCTCATGCATCTTACTTAGCTCAGACCTTTCTCCATCCAGGGTCCTCGGCCCTTGTTGGGCTCCTTTACTTTCAAAACTAATATCCTTCCATTCTGGAACATTTTTTTAATTAATTTTTATTGGAGTATAGCTGCTTTACAATGTTATGTTAGTTTCTGCTGTACAGTAATTGAATCCGTTATACATATACATATATCCCCTCTCTTTTGGATTTCCTTCCCATTTAGGTCACCACAGAGCATTGAGTAGAGTTCCCTGTGCTATACAGTAGGTTCTCATTAGTTATCTATTTTACACATAGCAGTGTATATGTGTCAATCCCAATCTCCCAATTCCTCCCACTTCCCCTTCTCCTCTTGGTATCCATAAGTTTGTTCTCTGTCTCTGTTTCTGCTTTGCAAATAAGTTCATCTGTACCATTTTTCTAGATTCCACATATAAGTGATATTATATATTTGTTTTTCTCTTTCTGACTTACTTCACTCTGTGTGACAGTCTCTAGGTCTATCCACGTCTCTGCAAGTGGCACTATTTCATTCCTTTTTAGGGCTGAGTAATACTCCACTGTATATATGGAATATTCTAAAATCATTTCTTGGATAATTTCCTCCCTTCCATGTTCTCTGGTCTGCCTCCCTAGAACTTTTTTGTTCATTTTTTACCGCTTAGAATGTTCCTCTAACTTTCTTATCCCTTTTCTCCTATTTTTCATTCCTTTGCCTTTCTGTACTAAGTTTTGGAATATTGCTTCAACTGTATTTTCCTATCCTTTTACTGAATTTTCATTTCAGCTGTCATAACTTTTAACTTCCAAGAGCTCTTTGTTATCTGAATGTAACTTTTTTTTCTTGTTTTTGTTTCACATATGAAATGTTTTCTCTTATCTCCCTTAAATGTTAATGTCAGGGTTTTGTTGGTGTGTTGTTGAGATTTTCTTCTCCCTGCAGTGACAATATTTCTTTCAAGCTCCTTTTTTTTCCATGTTTTCTTTTTCCTAAATTTGGAAAGACTGGGAAGCTCAGTTATATACCCAGGAAGTGCGACAGCCAGGATTTGCCACCAGACTGTGTGATTTCAAAGCCGGCACCTCTCCTGTGTACCCTATTATACATAATCATTGAAAACTCAATACAAAAATGTATTAACTAATCAAAATGGAATCAAAATTTAATAACTAATTAAAATTGCATCTGTGAATGAAATACATTGCCATATTTTAGAGATTACCAAGCTTAAATTTATAAATTAAAAGTTTAAATCTATAAATTAAAAGCATATAGGAAAGTTCACATTGTTACAGGTAGAAATTATATTAATATAATATTTGCCTTTAACTACTATGTGTAGGGGGCTGTGCTAAACCCTCAGCAACATTATCTTCTTTAATCATGAAAACAGCAGTGTTTTTAAATCAGAGGAATGAGAACTTAGAAAAGTTAAATAAATTGACCACAGTTACACATTTGTGAAAATCAGGCTTGTGAAAATCAGGCTTGGAGTGAGAATCACACTCCTCACTCCCCACCCTTGTACACGTTGCCTCCCCAAAGAGTCCAGGTTGGTTGACCAAAGGCCAGGGATTCTATACTTCATCATTAATTTACCGTGACCATTCACACTTCATGGAATCTGACACCACATAGCCTCTCTCCTCTGTACAAGTAGAAAGTTGGGAAGGTGGTCTCAGCCAGGTTCACCAAGGAGCAGACCCACACGTCTGGAACCACAGCCAACTTTGGTCCTCACACATCATCAACCTGTCCTGTAAACAAACAAATGACTTCAAATTGCAAGGCAAAGAAATTCTAGAATCAAACTCAACAGGGGTCTCAATTTGACCTAACATCCTTAGATACCCTATTAAATGAAATTGGAGGTTGCCTTGGAGGCTGCAGAAAGCAGGATCTGGGATCTACAACGGGGCCTACACTGACCCAAAGTTGGTTAGAAATAATGCATTAGTGAAAGATCTTTTTTTTGTCTTTATAAGAGAATCTTAAATAAAAGAGCAAGAGAATAATGTTTGACAAAGAGAAGGTTTTCTAAAGGTTTTTGGCTTATTTATTTAGGAAAGGCCAAAAACATTTTTTTTTCTTTTTTTGTGTTATGCGGGCCTCTCACTGTTGTGGCCTCTCCCGTTGCGGAGCACAGGCTCCGGACGCGCAGGCTCAGCGGCCATGGCTCACAGGCCCAGCCTCTCTGCGACATGTGGGATCCTCCCGGACTGGGGCACGACCCCGTGTCCCCTGCATCAGCAGGCGGACTCTCAACCACTGCACCACCAGGGAAGCCCCCAAAACATTTTAAAGACTTCCTCACTATATGAAGATAATATGTGAAAAATGAACATCATAAGAAGTTTTCCAAAAACAAATACACAGTTTCGTTTTTGGTACGGAGGTAATGAGAAATAAATATTGTAGGCATGGAAGATGTCAAAGTATTATAGAGGTACCAGAATATAATGAGAAAAGTGTCTGGAATACCAGGACAATGAGATGAATGCCTGGCATTTGAAAAGTTTCATTGTTTTGAAAAATAAATCCTGACTTGCAAGAAGATGGGGTATGAGTGGAGGCACACTTGTTCCCATGCCCTTGCTCTTATATCCATAAGATCATTGTTAAAAACACTTCAAAACAGTCCATGTGAGCAAAAGGCTTAAACACCTTCTAGATTCCAGTATCCAATATTTCTGGAAAAAGATAAAGAGACAGTACTAACAGCCACCCTGAAATTCAGACCCCGACAGAAAAAGACCTCCTTCCAGAAGGCAGGTTGCTGCCACAGGCCTAGAAATTGGCCTCATAGGTTGTCTAAACCATGCTGCAGGGCTCTCTGTTGCTTCCATGGGAACATGGGCGCAAGGTCTGTGAGGAAGCAACTGGATTAATACACGGTCTGAGCACGGAATCATGCTGCAGTCACTGGTGCGAGGGGAGCCCAAGAGAGTTACTGTCAAGTTCATATGAGATGAAAATAGATCTGCAAACAAGTGGAATGCCTGAGCACAGGCTCAAGGAATGTAAATGGAGATTACAAAAGTAGGGTTGACTCAGGCTACCATGTTACCAAACTCCAAATCCAGCCTTCTTCCACCTGCCTTAATAGCATCTCTTGACCAAATTAGGACCAGAAGCCCAGTTACATTCCTGTTTGGACACATATTACATGGGGCCAGCGTAGTCAAATGACATAGTCTCCCCGGACAGGAGTAAGCACCACCATCTGTCCAGTGGGAGGTTTATTACAGTTTAAGTAGACTTCTAACCGTGACATTTAGCCACCAAACCTGCTCCCCTGGTGAGGATTGTGGATGACAGAGCTCAGAATGCCACCTCTAATGACCTCAGTTTTGTTATGCTACAAGCAATCCACCAGATCTTCTCAGAACTGACTGGGTTTTGGGGGGAAAGGCGCAATTCTATGACTCTCCTTTCTTGTGATTTAATAGCACCATGACTGTGATAAGCATTTCATTGGAAGATGTAGGACTACCAAAGTTTAACTTCACTAATGTCTCCTTTGCTTAAAGATAAAAATCCCAGTTTTCCCTTGAGTTCAAAGGACTGAGAAAGTAAGTTTCATAAATACTCCATTGAAAACCTGTGTGCTTAGAAGGCACTGAGAGGGACATCCCTGGCAGTCCATTGGTTAAGACTCCGGGCTTCCACTGCAGGGGGCATGGGTTCCATCCCTGGTCAGGGAACTAAGATTCTGCACGCGGTACAGAGCAGCCAAAAAATAAAATAAGATAACAGAAGGCACTGCGCCTCAGACTTAGGGGTTATAAGAGCAGATATTAAATGCAGGATCCCAGGCTTTGTCTCCAGAGATTCTGGTTTGGTAGATCTGGGGTGGGAGGTCATTGTTTAATAATTTCCCTAGCTGTTCCTGATACAGATGATTCAAGACCCCTGCGTGAGAAACCCTGCAGACTAATGGAAAAACAGCTGTGCCCTGGACACATTAAAACCTAACAATTAGACTGTAATGTTCCTGTATGTGGTCCTTCCACGATCACTGAGGAATCCACAAAGCAGCTACATGGAACGTGTTATATACTCTGTTCCAGGAAGATACGAATTATCCCTTTTCTTTTTGCACTACAGAGAAGTATCTCCTCAACATGTACTAGGATCTCTTTTCTGAAAATAAAATTGGTGGCTTTTATTTAATAGTCACACTATATCATGATTACATAAGTCATGAAAATGACCTGAGAGCTTTAGGAAGCATGATGATGAAAAAGTAAATTATATCCATTTGATGTTTTCAGCGTTTTCTATGTTCTATTTCCCATCCTATCTTGGAGTTGAACTCGGTAGCTAGGTCTTTGAACTTCAAAGGAAATCCTAGTTAGAGGCTGGACCCTTCAGTGTCATCACTAATGGCTACTGTTATCATTGCTGATGTGAACCTATGAACTACTAAACCGGGCTTGACTTAATTCGTATTAATCAAGATGTCAGATAGAGGCACTTACCCTATCTCCCAGTTGACTTATAGGTCTCCTATTTTCTTCCCTTATAAAAGATGCCATCATATCAGTTGAAAATTGAACTGTGGCTTAAAGTCAAGTGGTTAAATCAATTAAAGCTATCCTTAGATGTTTAAGAACACAATGCTCAACTTATCACCTAGAAACTAGTAGATCAGAGGAGAAAAGCTAACACTGCCAGAGGAATCCGTGAGGGACCGTGTTTAAGACAAACAGAAGAGGGCAGGAAAGGGGGTGAAAGATGTGGAGAAGTAATAGAAGGTAAAAGAACAGAAGAAAGCGAGAGCTAGTTTAGTGACTCGGGAAGACACAGTTCCTGATAGTAGCTGTTCAACATATTTTGTGGGATTTAAAAATCCATGGAATTTCTTAAGGCTATGACCAAGTCGCTTATGTTCTATGTGGCCGCATTTCCACCCTATGTGAGATGCTGATGATATTGCACAAGAGCTATGATCGCAATAACCTGGAGTATATTTTATACCCACACACTCGCAGATGCAACCAAGAAAACAGGTGCTTGACTCTTTCAATAGAATTTTTACAAGGAGGCAAACTGAAAGGGGACCTGATGGTAGACCTATAGAAATTATATTACTCTCCCCAAAAGAAATTTAAGTTTTGTTACTTTCTCTTTCCTTTCTTCTACCTTTGCTTCCAATGAACCTAACATATTTATAATCAGTAGAAGCTGTATTTCTCACATTTCTCACCTCATAAGATGGGATGATGGGACAGAAAGCACGAAAGTGGCACTGAAAACAACAGTAAATTTTTGATGGAGCAAAAAAATTTGATTGTCTTATTTCTGAAAACACTTTTAAATACAGACGGAGTGAAGGCCAATTTACCATGAATCCAAAAGCTTAAGTTTCAGGGTCCCTCCCTTGCCATCTTAGAGAGTAATGAAAATGGTAGCGTGAAGTTTATCAAAGAACTTCGGAGCATCTCTATACTTTAATTTTACAATAATGATAATGATTCAAATAATAAATAAATAACAATGATCGAGGGATTACTATGTGTCAAGCACTCAGCTAACTACTTCATGTGCATGATCTAATCGAATCTAATCAAAGAAAATCACACTGGAATATAAGAAGACAAATGCCACGACATTGTCAAAGATGAGTTGTGTCTTGGTTCTCCGTCTATCACAGATGTCAATCAATCAATTCATAGATCACAAGCAGCTTGAAGGCAGTACGGTGTCTTATGCATCTTTGCCATTTTCATAGTACCTAGAAATATTAAGCTGTTGGTCAACTAAATGATTGAATTATTTTATGTAATTTTGCTGTCTACCTGCTGACAATACTGGTGGCTTGGAATACAAAGGATTAAAAAAGATTCCTTAAATTTCAACGTGTGTGTGTGTGTGTGTGTGTGTGTGTGTGTGTGTGTTTGCAAAAAGGGTAATTTAACAACTGGAAAAAATAGCTGTAGGCAAGTAAAAAGCAAACCAAAAACATCTCATCTTAATCTTATTATATGCAGGACATTTTGGCTAAAAGAAAAAAGGAGACTGAAGTCAATTATAACCTTTACCCCCAGAAAAGGGTATGGCCATGTTTTTTTTAACCAGGCCTCTGCTATGGCATGGGGTAGGCGGGACCAAGTCACTCTCATCCATTGTTGAGATGGTTCTGGACTTTGTGGTAGCCTTAGGTCCAGTTTACCACTGGTTTCATCTCTTCCGCAGGACCTGGTGTGAGCACCAGGGAGACACTGAGACCTCCCTCTGCTTTATGGCTCCTTCCTCAGCTTTCCAAACTGTGTGACATTCATCTCCATCTGGCTGCCCTGTGCCAGCCTTCAGTGGGCTGCTGCTATGGACTCGAGGAAGCCTGGTGTACCAGACAGGACAGGGTGGGACACCCTTTCAGCCCTGGGCCCTGTCCGAATCTTTGGCACTCAGCAAAAGCGGGGAGTGGGGGTGGGGGGTGGACTCACTTTGTGACAAGGCTCTCTGGAGTTCTAATCCATTGCACCAGCCCACAAGCGGCTATTAAAAGTCCATTCAACGTTGGACTCATTTCTACTTACCCCAGTCAATGGTGTATTTGCTTCTGAAAATAACCACGGGTCTCTTCTCTCTTAGGAAGGGCTTGTGACTCTCTAGAATTTACTTTACTTCAGCTTCACTGCATCCTCAGCTCTCTGGTGAGTTTTGGAAAATAGATAAACAAGGGTTTTATAGCTTATCTGGATTGTTCTTATTGTTGGTCAATGAGTATTTATTAAGAGACTAGAGTATGACTTCTACTGACTTCTCCAAACTTCCCTTTCACTATTCTAGTGCACTAGAATGCATTTGTTTTTGTTACTCTGGTTGACTCTTCTGTCTTGAAATATGCCACATCCACACCATGGAGATGGTGCCATTCCCCCACCATTAGTCTTACTCAAATCTCACCCGCCCAGTGAGGCATTTGGAAAACCTCTGCTGCCCATGGGCACTTACCCCACTCTCAGAGCACCAGGAGCCATGCACCAGGAGAACACTGCTATGACAACACTGCCTCGCAATAAAAAAAAGTGCATACATCTCTCGTTTCCAACAAGAGGTAAGCCCTCTGAAGTCAAAGGCAATGTTATCTTCCTCACAGCACCTAGCAAAACGCCTTGAACAGAGTAGGGCTGATGGAGTCCTCAGAGAATCAAAGGACTCCAACGTTTGCGCCAACAAACCAAACCCTAGGCTCCCAATTCTTGGGCTTGTTTATGTCTTGGAAGGTGACCAGTCGTTTTCCCTGTGAATCAGGGTTTCTACCGCAACTGGTCTTAGGGGAACATAGCAGAGCGATGGTGTTCAGCAGGTCGGAACTGCCCTGTCGCTGGTGTATGGCCTCAGCGCTCACAGAGCTTCTCTGGGCTTGGTGACTGCAGTCCAGCTGAATGCATCTTCATAGCGTGCATATCAGTGTGTACAGCAGAATAACCCAGGAAAATTCCCAGTGGGTTTCTAAGGAACACATTTGCAGCTCTTGTAGCTGTACAGTTATAATGTACTGAAAACATTGACCTCGTATCAGGTAGAATACTGACTACAGGAATAAACTAATGCCTCATTTCTCTTAGAAATAATTTTTTATTGAAGTATAGTTGATTTACAACGTTGTGTTAGTTTCAGGTAAAACTTGAAGGGCACAGAGATAGACCTCCTAAAAATCAAGATAAATAAAGCAGATGAATGCATAAAAAACATCATATAGCTATCACCTTCAGAGGAAAAACGGGAGGAGAAACAGAAGGTATAATCTTTCATACATCCTTAGGAAAAGGTTCAAAACGTGTGTCACAAAATCATACAATCTATTAAAAATCAATTTTAAAATGTACAGTTAATACTTGAGGCTCAGACTTATGAAAGGGCTGGGAAAGCAAGCGGCTTTCATTATTTCCAAAAGCCTCTCTATGCCTTAGGATTAAAGAAATTAACTCTAATTTATTTAGGTTCCCCTACAGACAAATGGAAAATCATCCTCTATGTGATACTCAATTTTCTAAACATACACTTCATAGTGGGAACTTGTACAGTGTCCCTAATAGATTTGTACCATTTTTCTCCTAAAAGAATTTTAGGCATGTTAAAGAATTCTTGCTATTTCACCAAAAAAGCCAGCCACATGGTCGTTAAAATTTTCTGTGGCATTTAAACTTAATATGACTAAGACGTGGTTATAAAATAAAATAACACTCCATATTGGGAAACCTTTTAAAATGCTGAATGAACCTTTTTATTCTACATACATCAGACTCTTAATGGCTTTTCAACAGTTTGGACCATTTTGTGCAATTGCCACAGCTGCTTCACATTAGCGGAGAGGTTTTGTTATAGAGGCTTCGAGTACAAGCTGCGAAGTCAAACTCCATAGCCCCAAAGTCAATTTTGTTATTTATTCCTTCTGGGTCTCATGGTTTGTTTTGTTTTCTACTTAATGAAGACTTTCCAGGAATTTTCCTAAAGTAAAAACAAAAAGAAATCAATATTATGTGCTCCCCGATGAAAACACCCAAACAATTCAAGTCAATTATTTATTGAGTGTCTAATCATACCTGGCAAGAGGCCTATTAAAATATCAAAATATATCCTCAGAACTTCTGAAATCCCTGCTTTGTCATTTCCCTGAAATTGTAGAAACAAGAAAAATATCCCAGCTTCATTACGTTGTTTTGTAAAAGGGAACAATTCATATTGAATATAGCCTTTCTTTTCAATTTTAACCTCAGAATTAAAAAAAAAATACTTTAACAAAACTAGTTTTATTACTTGGTACTCAGAATATGGCTTTGAAGTGGGTACATCATAACTGTGAGTCTGATCACTTAACAAGTAGGAAACACGAGGAAGCCATTGCTGCATTTCTCTGTAGACCACATAGCATTTACGTTTGAAGCCAAGGAAAACCTTTACGGTGGCTTAATGCAGGCTTAATAAGACCCACAAGCCTTTGTTTCCACTGACCTTACCTTATGCAGAAAAGCTCCCCGCTTTTAGCCTAGATGACTTTGATTTGAATTAAAATTATTTCATTCTTCTGAAAAAAATGATAAATATTTCTTAGTAACGTTACTAAATCCTGATGGAGATCTGTCCTTAAATAATTAAATAAAATTGTGGCTTTTAAATGTTCTTAAAATAAAAGTCTGTTAATTCCAAACTCTTAATTTATCCCTCCCCCAACACCCCAGCACCCCACTTTCCCCTTTGGTAAAGTTTGTGTTCTATGTCTGTGAGTCTATTTGTAAATAAATTCATTTGTACCATTTTTTAGATTCCACAAAGAAGTGATTAAAGGAAAAAGAAGTGAGGGCTTCCCTGGTGGCGCAGTGGTTGAGAGTCCGCCTGCCGATGCAGGGGACACGGGTTCGTGCCCCGGTCCGGGAAGATCCCACATGCCGCGGAGCGGCTGGGCCCGTGAACCATGGTCGCTGAGCCTGCGCGTCCGGAGCCTGTGCTCCACAACGGGAGAGGCCCCAACAGTGAGAGGCCCGTGTACCGCAAAAATTAATTAATTAATTAATTAAATAAATGAAAAAAAAGAAGTGATTGCATATGATATTTGTCTTTGTCTGGCCTAATTCACTTGCATGATAATTGGGATTAAGAGATACATATTACTATATATAAAATAGATAAAAAACAAGGACCTACTGTATAGCACAGGGAACTATATTCAGTATTTTGTAATAATCTATAATGGAAAAGAATATATATATATGCATAACTGAATCACTTTGCTGTACACCTGAATCTAACACAACACTGTAAATCAACTATACTTAAAAAAAAAATTTTTAAAGCCTGAATAATTCCTGAGGAAGGTAGAAATTTGTTAAAATCCACATGCCTTCAGCTTGAGAGCAGTGTGGGAAATGGCAAACCGGCAATTGCACAGTAGCTGAAATAGACTCCTTTAGTTTTTTTCCTGAAGAATTTAGCTCCATGGCCTACATTGATAACATTACCTAAATTTAACGACCTATGTCTTTTTAACTTTGTATTTTCATTCTTAAAAAAAGACACAGGCCAGAATATTTTCATAATTGGAAAAGGGCCTACTATTTGAGATTACATATTTCACACATGGATCTCAAAGACTTTGTTTAGTGTTAAGTGATTTTTCTGATGGCCAGTGGAAAGAGAAACTATAGCTGGCAACCAAGATGTCTGTGTCAATTTGATACCTGTTTTATGCATAGGAAAATAATTATGTTCCTATCCATAAACAAAATTAAGTTAGAAAATAATGTGTGTTTGGGACAATCTAAATTTATAAATTAGATCTTGTACATGGCCAGCTATAGCAACAATTATAGAATGCAGTCATGGGGGACAGCTGGGGTGGGGAAGAAAGAGAGAAGGAAGGGAGTGAAGGAGGAAGTAAGAGAGAGAGAGAAAAGGAAATCAATTCTCAAATGCTCACTTTACAGGTTACATGTGCACATTGCCTCAAAAGGGCAAAGAAGCTTTAGTTCTCTGTATTCTTATAGGATTACTTAAAATTCCACATATTTGACTATTTTTTTATTATATATATATTTTTTTAACATCTTTATTGGAGTATAATAGGCTATAATGACATCATTATATACATACACACACAAATTCAGCATCCTTTTCTCCTAAAATTTATGCTTGTGGGCAAAGAAAAGGCAACATCTATATAAAATCCAAAATTCCTCAAAGTGAAACTTGAAAAGATTTTCATTTTGGATGTCTGCTATTTTAAACCATAATACTACAATCCTATTCAGAAAGGAAGTCCAATAAGTAAATTTTAAGTTTGGTTCTTCAATGTTATAAGTTTAAGGGCTCTGAAGTCTTATCAATTAAAGGCTTGGCTGGCAAATATATTTTACTATTAGAAACTCCAAAATTTGACACATTTAAACAAAAAGTATGAATCAAATTAGCGTTCTCTGTCGTCATATGTAACATCATAGTATGCTTTCATTTTTGTAAGCAGAATAACTATGTTTGCTGTCTACTGTGAAAATAAAGGAAACCTCATTTAAAATGGAATCCCTAGAGGGGTGGGATAGGGAGGGTGGGAGGGAGGGAGACGCAAGAGGGAAGAGATATGGGAACATACGTATATGTATAACTGATTTACTTTGTTATAAAGCAGAAACTAACACACCATTGTAAAGCAATTATACTCCAATAAAGATGTTAAAATAATAAAATAAAATTATAATGATAAAAAAATAAAATAAAATGGAATCCCTGAAGGGGGCGCTCTCACGCACTTCCATTCAGGCCCCGGCAGAAGGAAGAATTTCTCCTTGCCTGGCCGCAGTCAACTCAGTGAGAAGCCATCACCACCCCGGACTTAGAACCCCCAAACTTCCACTTTTCTCTACAAGCAAGCACCTCACCTCCATTGTTCTTCGGACTTGCCTATGCGTCATCATAGTTTGTCACGAATTGTGATTCTCTGATATTCCTAATTAAGCTCATTTTGCTGGTGTAATAACGGCTCTTTTATTTTCAAGGTCAACACTACAAATACATTATCATACAATACCATTTCTAGGCTCTTATACTTTTAAAAAATTACCAATATTTAATAGAAAGCTTACAGGTTTAGGCACTAGTACTAAAATTATCCTTATACAAAACATGGGTATGTAATATTTTAAGCCAAGCCAAAAAGATTTTTAAATAGGAAAAAAAAAGAACTCTTCTCTGTAATCATGGCTATTGAGAATATGAGGTATTTTGGCATATTTAAATCAAAATAAACCAATATTAATAGTCTCTGCTGAGTCACTGAGAAACTGAAGGAAACTGTTAATTTAAAAGAACAGTTAATGATAATTAAAATCTAATCAATCATCGAAATTTTGTCTTTATAAACAATTACGGACTGTTTTAACCTTACACAGATTACATATATTTATACTGATTGGCAAGGCTATTGCTCTTTTTATGAATGTAATATTTAATAAGTAGTTTTTGTGATAAGCAGAAACAGTTTGTACTTTCTAGATGTTCCTAAATATGCAGAGACCAACACATTTCATTATTTATGACATTATTTTTTGTACTGATATCAATACTTGTAACTTTTTTTAATATTGTTTTATCAAAGTATTGACAACCAGTATTATATTGGTTTCAGGTATACAACATAGTAATTCAACATTTATATATATTACAAATTGATCACCGTGATAAGTCTAGTAACCATCCATCACTATACAAAAATATTGCTGTATTATTGACTATATTCTCTATGCTGTACATTAGATTATTTATTTTATACCTGGAAGTTTGTATCTCTTAATCCCCTCCACCTATTTCCCCCAACCTCCCACCTCCTTACCTTCTCGCAACCTCCAGTTTGTTCTCTGTATCTATGAGTCTTTCTGTTTTCTTTTATTGGCTTATTTTGTTTTTTAGATTCCACATATAAGTGAAATCACATGGTATTTGTCTTTGTCTGAGTTGTGTCACTTAGCATGATATCTTCTAGGTCCATCCATGTTGCCATAAATAGAAAGATTTCATTCTTCTTTAGTGCTGAGTAATACTCCATCATATATATAGTATGTGGTGCATATAAATGGTATATATATTAATGGTATATATATATATATATATATATATATATATATCTCACATCTTCTTTATACGTTCATCTATTGATGGACCCAAGTTGCTTCCATATCTTGGCTATTGTAAACAATGTGTGATGAACATAGGGGTGCATATATATCTCCTTCACCATTTTATGTATTTTAGTGTTTTTGTTTTCTTTGGATAAACACCCAGAAATGTAATTGCTGGATTGTATGATAGTTCTATTTTTAATTTTTTAAGGAAAACCCATACTGTTTTCCATAGTGGCTGCACCAATTTACATTCCCAGCAACAGTGCAAGAGGGTTCCCTTTTCTCCACATCCTCACCAATACTTGTTTTTTGTTGTCTTTTTGATAATAGCCACTGACAGGTGTGAGGTGATATCTCATTGTGGTTTTAATCTACACTTCCCTGATCTTTAACCATGTTGAGATCTTTTCATGTGTTTGTTGGCCATCTGTATGTCTTCTTAGGAAAAAGTCTATTCAGGTCCTCTGATCTTTTTTTTTTTTTTTTTTTTTTTTTTTTGCGGTACGCGGGCCTCTCACTGTTGTGGCCTCTCCCGTTGCGGAGCACAGGCTCCGGACGCGCAGGCTCAGCGGCCATGGCTCACGGGCCCAGCCGCTCCGCAGCATGTGGGATCTTCCCAGACCAGGGCACGAACCCGTGTCCCCTGCATCGGCAGGCACACTGTCAACCACTGTGTCACCAGGGAAGCCCTCTGTGATCATTTTTTAAATCAGATTGTTTGGTTTTTGCTTTCGTGTTGCATGAGTTCTTTATGTGTTTTGCATTAAGAACCCCTTATTGGCAATATCATTTACAAATATCTTCTACCACTCAGTAGGTTGCCTTTTTGTTTCATTGATGGTTTCCTTTGCTGTGCAAAAGCATTTTAATTTGATGTAGTCTTAATTGTCTGGTTTTGCTTTTGTTGCCCTTACCTGCAGAGACAGATCCAAAGAGATACTACTAAGACCAAGGCCAGAGAGCAAACTGCTTGTGTTTTCTTCTAGGAGTTTTATGGTTTCAGGTCTTACATTTAAGTCTTTAATCCATGTTAAGTTTATTTTTGTATATGGTGTAGGAAAGGAGTCTAGTTTCATTCTTTTGCAGGTAGCTGTCCAGTTTTCCCATCACCGATTATGTAGACTGTCTTTTCCCCACTGTGTATTCTTGGATCTATCGCAGTAAATTGAGTATGTAAGCATAGGTTTATTAATGGGCTCTCTATTATGTTATATTGATCTACGTGTCTGTTTTTGTGCCAAAACCATAAAACTTTGATTATTATAGCTTTGTAGTATAGTTTGAACACAGAGAGCATAATAACGCCAGCTTTGTTCTTCTTTAAAATTGCTTTGGCTATTGGGTGTATTTTGTGGTTCCACACAAATTTTAAAATTATTTGTCCAGTTCTGTGAAAAACACCATTGGTATTTTGATAGAGATTGCATTTAATCTGTAGATTGCTTTGAGTAGTATGGGCATTTTAATAATATTAAATCTTCCAATCCTTGAGCATGGTATATCTTTCCATTTATTTGTGTTGTCTCCAATTTTTTTATTAATGTCTTATAGTTTTCAGAGTACAGGTCTTTCATTTCATTGGTTAAATTTATTCCTAGGTATTTCATTCTTTTTGATGCAATAGTAAATAGGATTTTTTTAAAATTTCTCTTTCCAATAGTTTGTTGTTAGTGTAAAGAAACATAACAAATTTCTTTGTTTTGGTTTTGTATCCTGAAACTTTACTGAATTAATTTATTAGTTCTAATAGTTTTTTGATGGAGTATTTAGGGTTTTTAATATATAGTGTTACGTCACCTGCAAATAGTGACAGTTTTACTTTTTTATCCTATTTGTATGCCTGCTATATTTTTTCTTGTCTGACTCTGTGGCTAGAAGTTCCAATACTATGCTAAATAAAAGGGCAAGAGTGGGCACCGTTGTCTTATTCTTGATCTTAGAGGAAAAGCTTTCAGCTTTTCACCGTTGAGTATTGTGTAACCTGTGGCTATGTTTATTGTCCTAGAAGTCTATGATTCTTATTGTGTAACTCAATAACTTGAATTCTAAGCAAAATAAGAAGTCCTATGAGCTGATGTAAATAAGGTATCTGGAAGACTTTACCTGAACCCTCCTACTTTATGCACTAAATATTTTGGGGGCATGATGCAATTAAGTTTATATATATGTATATATGTGATATATATACAATTGGTCTGCTCCAGTGAGAGTGTTTGGGTTGGATGTTTTACTTTGGGGTTTTTACTTGTTCATTATGTTCAACTTTTGTGAATAATGACGTTTATTGTATAAATGTAAAATTATGCACTTTGAGCTTTTAAGTTTGATGCTAAATGGGAAGAAAGCTGGAATTTGCGTTAGTCTATAGATGCTGGTTTTATTTTTATCATTGTCCATCTGACATAATAAAATATTAATAGACCTAGAGGATGAGCACCCTGAGTAGTTTAAAATTTTTAGAGGAAGAGTTCAAGGACAGTAAATGTAACACAGTATAATATATGAGGTAACTGGATCTTATGTTTATATAAAAGTAACAGTAATATATCAAATATGTATCTTTAAACATGCTTAGAGAATGCATACATGTGAAAACACAAACTTAACACTCCCTTTGTGCTGAAGACCAAGGTGCCTTTTAAATGTAATGAGTTGGAAGCAGGAAAAGTTCTAGTTTTTTATGTTTTCTGGGTGAAAATGATAGGAGTGTGAGTGAAAGTTTCTAGTTGCAATGTATCTGCAAGTTCACTTAGGTTCCACTATAAATTAAGCAGATCTCTAGAGATAAGGGCTGATGGAAGGAAACATGTAGTTAAAGCTATCTGAAATTATCGTAATCATTACTAGTTTGGTTTTTTGTTTTTTGTTTTTGTTTTTTAAAGAAAAGCAAGCCTTCAGGAAAAGTCTCTATCTAATCGCAAAATTTAAGTGGTTTTTTTCTTTTGTGCTCTTTTGTTTGTGATCAAGGAGAGTGTGTGGGAAAATAACCAAAATGTTCCCAAGGAGCAGATCATTGACCACAGAAAAAAGTCTTCTCAACCAACCTTCAGTTGCTTATACTCTCTTGTTTCCTTTACGGTGATTTTAAAGACATGAGTCTCACATATTCATTAAGAAAAACAAGTTGAACATTTTACTTTGCACTTTGTTAATAATTTTCATGTTTCCCTATAAAAGACATTTGAAATTTGGCCTCAATTGTAGTTCATTATTTGGTCATTAAAGCAACTAAGTAAACTGTTTTCCTGTCTTTGTTCATCTTATTGAATTATCTACTATAAATGTATTTCCTGAAAAATTATAAAATAAATTTATAAAGAAATCAAACCAGGAATGGCAGAAAGTGTAAACATACCTATGGGTACACCAGCAAGGGTAACTTTCTAAAACCATTTCTCACACCCCTGGCCCAGAGTTTCTATGATCACATGATGTGAAAAGGTGGTACACAATCAACCAGTCTTGGGAGTAGTTCTTCTGATCTCATTGTGGACAGATGCATGGACACTGAGACACACACACAAATCATTTTTTAACTAATTGCCTACTACATATAATAGATAACACATTCGATTTAAAAATTTGTTCTTAAATTCAATAATGTTTCACCTAATCAATTGTAGTATGACACACATCATTGTCGTTGCTGAATTTTTTTTACTATACTCTTCTTTGTAATAATTGACAACTGTCTTTATCATTAGAAAATGTCTGAGAAAAGAAAAATAATGAAAATTTGCATTCACTTTCATTGCCAATGTCTATATATCTCTAGTGTGTCAATATTTATGCCATTAGAAGCCTGAAATCAACAAAGTTGACTCCAGTCTGTCCTTTCTAGAAATCCAACAATGTGTACTTATTTTGATAGAAGAATTCTTGGTTTGAACAGTTTGTAACTTTTCCAAATTTAGATTTTCCTCAACCAACAACTTTATTTTGAAATATCTTAAATATCTGTTGAATATCATCACAAAGAACAACAACAAAATAAATTCATACCCAAGTAAGACTTTGTTGAAGCCATGTGCTCTGAAAATGCTGAAGCCCAGTTAGACTTGGAGCAGAAGAAATTTCAAGTGATAACTTTGTCAAATCATATAATCCAGGAAGTTTATTCTCATTATTGTACACAACCATAATTTCTTTTGCTTCTAAACGTCCTGCTTCTAAGACATTCGTAGAAACTTATGACTGAAGAGGACCAGAGTGTTCATATAATCCAGTTATCACTTATTGAACAAGTAGTTATACAATCTTGTCTTCTACACTCCCAGTAATAGAGAACCCACTATTTATTATTAGCTCCAACTTTTAGAAACGTCTTTCTTATACTCATTTTTGTATTCTTATATATATTAAGGTCAGTCTCATTGTAATCTCCTACCTTTGATCTCCTCCTGCCATCTGAAAATATTAGCCAGAATAATCATTACCATTTATTGAGGTCTTATTATGGGCCAGGAGGGACAACAGGCACTTCACATAGATTTCATCATTTAATATTCACAACTAAACTGAGAAGTAATATTGCATCAACCCCATATTTTCTAGATGATATAAAGGGCTAACCTGCTTGACAGAATGTTACTAAATAGCAAAACAGTATTTCAAACGCAGATTTGAAGAGACTAAGATTTTCATCATATTGCTGTATTCAGATAAATTTTACATACTTAAAAGTAATGATCATTTCTTTGCAAGTCTACCCTTTTCCCAGCTAAACACACCCAGTACCTCCCACCATGTCACCTGTATTAGTGATTCTGTGGTTATACTGTCCTCTCCGCTCTGCTCTGGGCATACCCAGTTTGTCAATATCCCAGCAGAGAAAACTACCCAGAAGGGTACACAGCACTCCAAATCTTCTCTAGGGAGAATACAGAAGCATGCGATAACCTCCCTTTCTCCAGATATTAATGTTTCTAGTAATGCAGACTAAAATGGCATAATTTTTTGAAGCCTCATTATAGAATGAAACACACATCAACAAAAATTCTGAAATATCTTTTATAGGTTCTGCTGTTTAGTCATATTGCTCCAGCTTGTACCTGTACAACTGACCCTTTACCCATAAATATATGTCTACATTTTTTTCATGTAGACTTATATTAAATTTTATCTTGCCTGTATTAATCTATTAATTCCAACTTGTGGAAATTATTTTAAATAATGAAAATAACATCTATTGTATTTGCTATCTGTCATAGCTTGCAGTTTTTCTAAAATGTGACAATTGGCTATTTATGTCTTTATTCAAGAAATACTTGAAAGTGAACAAGGCAACTGCTTAACAGAATACAATAAAGGAGAATCCTTGTAGAGACTAATTCCAGTTCTAAGCCACACGCAGACACACACACACGCACACATTCTTTTTAAAGAGGAATAATAGAGTAAGTCACTGAGCCATTCAAAGACTTGACCAGATAGTAAATCATCAAATGGATGGATGGATGGAGAAATGGCTCTGAAAAAGTGATATTTTGTTAAGTAAGGCGATGAGATACTAAAGACAAAATTCCATCGTTAATCTAAACACGACTCCTGGGGAAGGCCCACTGCATGAGAGCCCCCTTCTGTCTGACAAATACTGACGGAGAAAGACTTTATGAAAAGAAAAGTCAGAGATATAACGAAAATCATCTTGCCTTCGATTGGTCCAGTTTTCTAAATGATAAAATATAATACCTTATGCACTAAAGTTTTAACCATGAACTATAGACCTTCCCTTTCCAAAAAACTAGTCAGCAGCATTGATTACCAAAATTCCTTGTTTCCTTCCCCAATCCAAGGAAAATAGGCATATAAAAAAGCCTCGTGCTTTATTTCATGCCCAGAAAGTAGGTGTCTGTGTGTGTGCGTGTGCATGTGATTTCCTCTGGCACACTTTGTGCCTCAACATTCATTAAGACACAGGGTTAAATCTGTGCTGCCCTTTGCCAGCTGCAAAAAAACAAATATTGTGCAGAGCTGCAATTTAAAGTGTATGAAATCATACAGCTTCCCAAGGTACAGAATTGGAATCTATGAATGAAAAGTCAAGAGAATTAAATTTGACACAGCTGAAAGAAAAGTTTTTAAAGATCAGAAAGGGTAACCGACATTATTGAACACCCAGTGTGCACCGAGAACTTTAAATATATGACAAGTTGGTTCTTGTGTCACTCAATGGTTCTGAACAGTTGATGGAAGAGAAGTGAAAAATTCAATTATAAGTTTCAAGCTGCATTCTCTGTTGTGAGAAACAGACATTATTTTAAATAAAAGGATGAAATTGTTCCTTTTTTTCTAGGTAAACCAACCCATATAAATAAATTTTATATGCACAAAAGCAAAGTAAAAATTGTCTTCTGGAAAAAAAAAAGATCTGGGACAATGCATTACCTTAGAAGCTAAACTAGTCTATATAACAGGGAAAAGTTGACAATTTACTTAGTGCTAGCTAATTCCTCTGTAAGCAGCAGAAAAAAAAGAGAAAAAAAAAACAAAACATGATCATAGTATGGTTGTCCCCTTAAACTCAGATTACTACTATTATTTTAAAGAAATAGTTCTCTAAAGTATCCTGTCTGACAAATACTGGTGGAGAAAGATGTATACTGATTCATATGTGTCTTGATAGAATTCCCTACACTGACTCATATGTGTCTTGATATCTATGTCTGTATTTGTATATGTGTGTCTATACATTCTGTCTTAGTCTCTTCGGGCTGCTATAATGGAATACTATAGACTGTGTGGTTTGTAAACAAAACAAATTTCTTTCTCACAGTTCTGGAGGCTGAAAGTCCAAGATCAAGGCACCAGTAAACTCGGTGTTTGGTGAGAGCCCGCTTCCTGGTTCATACACGGCTGTCTCCTCTCTCTGTCCTCGGAGGAAGGGGCGAGTTTGCTCTCTGGGGTCTCTTTTACTAGGGCACTAATCTCTGCTCTCATGACTCAATCACCGCTCAGAGGCCCACCTCCAACACTTTGAGGGTTAGGTTTCAACATAAGAATTTTCGGGGAATATAAACTTTTAATCGATAGCAGTGTGTGTGTGTGTGTGTGTGTGTGTGTGTGTGTAAAATTAGCAGGAAAAAATATAGGCCTGGTGTTTACCTTGAGTTGGAGGAAAGACTGGCAACTTTGGGGAAAACACTGATGTTAGATTGTTATATTCTGCTAGAAATCTTATGGTTGAACATACCCTA
Organism: Delphinus delphis; assembly: GCF_949987515.2. Classification (NCBI taxonomy): domain Eukaryota; kingdom Metazoa; phylum Chordata; class Mammalia; order Artiodactyla; family Delphinidae; genus Delphinus; species Delphinus delphis. The sequence continues at coordinate 108,711,751 of NC_082688.1, forward strand.
TATTGTGGGGTGGTACGAAAGAAAATTTTCCGCAGATGTCGTAGAAGTTGCCATGGCCCGTCTTCCTGGGTACAGTTAAATTCTGGAGCAGAGCTGAGGATTTGGAGGTGGTGGTAGAAAGAAAATGTTTTTCCATCTCGAGGTCACAAAGAGTTAAGGGACTGAATTTGAAGTAGGTGAAATCACACCAGGGCTGCCCTGCTGGGAGGGTGAGGCGGCCTCTGTGACATGGCAATAGGCTGGGGACAGAGGCGGAAGCTTGAGGTCTGCCCCAGTGAGGTAAGCGAGGAACTCAGTAAAAACACTGCAGTAGGGGAGCCCTGTAATGGGACTCAGTCTCATTCCCGTATCTGAGAACATCCACCTTTAGTCAGTTTCAGATTTTTTATTGCTGGAATTTCCTTGCATTTCCCCAAGCCTCTAATAACATCTTGTTGCAAGTTGTAGCTGCATCCTGCCTTTGTCATGTCTGCGTGTATCCTGTGTGGGTGGTGATGCTACATGTGAGACAGAACAGCAGCCAGAGGGAAGCCAGTGTGATTCCTTGAAATAGCAGGAAAGGCTCAAGGGAGAAGCAGAGCAGAACCCCAGAAAACAAATCTTAGAATGGGTCTGTGAAACACCCAGCCCTACTGGATTCCCCAAAATATTCATGATAAGAACATGAGATGACATGGTAAAAGACAAACCGCTTGCTATGAAGGAGAAGTTCAACTCAAACTATTGCAATTTGTACATAAAAGAGAAATGTGACCTCAGTCTAGTGACTTCTAGACTGAAATCGCACATCATATACACTATTTTCCAGTAGTTAAGTATCATAACAGTCCTTTGAAGTAGATATGTAAATTTTACTTCATAGAGGGGAAACTGAGGTTTGGGGAGCTAAGTTCCTACCCCAGAACAATATGGTTCCTAAATATCAACTCTAACTTGTAGGTTGAGTTATACAGATCAAAAGCTTCTGTTTGGTCTTTGAGCCAAGCTTCTTTCCCAAAGATGAAATCGACTATATGAAAAGAATTCATGCAGATTTTGAACGGCAAGATGTACAGGGATGTTATAAAGACGATCATGTGTACATGTGGGGGCTGAACCATACAGTTAAACATGCTGTGATTCTCATCCTTTGATCCTGTGTTAATTACAAACCACAAATCTGATTTCTTCGGGTAATTAACAAGGCAGAAATCATGGTACATTAGCCTAAGATTTTTCTATTCCCAAATCAATTGGATCAACTGAAACAAGGGACTCTGATAAATATTTCAGAACAGGAAGTAAAAACAGGACCTTGGATAGCACTTTTTAAAGGAAACAAATGACACCTAAATGAGGCGTCCCTGTTCCCAGGTCTGTCTTGACATCGGCAGTTAGCAGCAGGGCGGAATGTGATGGTTTTTCATGCCTTTAGAGGGGAGCTGGCATAGAGATAAGTGTGGTCCCAGAGGCTAGCACAGCACACTGAGGAAAAAACCCACGTTCTGCCAAGGTAATGAAAACGCCGAAGGTCTGCCAGGGTTAATTAGTAACACAGTGAGGAGACCCTGTTCACCAATGGTCACTTGGAGGCGAACCAAGAACTGCTTGAGCAGAGCTGGGCTCCCTGCCATCCTGGTCGTCCATAAGCTGCAGTTACTGGGTGCAGAGAGGCAACAAAAATATTTTGTCTTGACCTCCTTTTACCAAAAGCTCCCTCTCTTTCTTTTAAATATATGACTCAGGCTTCCCTGGCGGCTCAGTGGTTAAGAATCCACCCACCAATGCGAGGGACACAGGTTCAAGCCCTGGTCCGGGAAGATCCCACATGCCGCAGAGCAACTAGGCCCGCGAGCCACAACTACTGAGCCAGCGTGCCGCAACTACCAAAGCCCGTGTGCCTACAGCCTGTGCTCCCCAACAAGAGAAGCCACCGCAATGAGAAGCCTGAGCACCGCAACGAAGAGTAGCCCCCACTCGATGCAACTAGAGAAAGCCCACGTGCAGCAATGAAGACCCAGTGCAGTCAAAAATAAATAAATAAAATTTAAGGAAATAATAATTTTATATATATATATATATATATATATATATGACTCAACATAGAAAATAGCGTCCCCAAATCTCCTACCCTTGGACCTCAGACTGGCCTTCAGCTCTATCTACATTCTTCCTGCTCTGCCTGTCTCTTAGATCTGATGCCCCAATTCTTCCAAAAGCTTAATTACACTATTTTCATAAGAATTTTTTCTTCAAATCCAGAAGAATATATGTAAATATTCACAATTTTTAAATGACAGACCCAGCGGTCTGCCCCCTCCAAAACTATTCACAACTGCTCTCCTCTCTTGCCCCCATTGATACTAAATAACTCAATATTTTCAGACGTCCACAACTCTTCTCTAACAAAAGCTATCATTTGCTCATTTACATAAAATAGGAGAGCCTTTTTCTGGGAAGGATAATTTATGAAAACATAAAAATGACTATGTGTTTTGTTATTTGAGGATTTACCAATAGATTCTGCACCAACTTATTTGATTTCTTTCAGAGCTATGTGGTCTCCCAAATTCCAGAAACTCTCTCAAATAAACTGCAACAGACTTAAACCATGAGCAGAAGTTTGTCTTGTCGGTCAACAAGCATATTGCTAGTGTGCTTGACACATGGGCAAATAAATCAAGAAATGGACTGCATTCCAACTGTTATCTAAGATGAATTGAAAATGATCTGAAGATAATAAAAAAAAAAAACTGGCAAGCTATCTTAGCTCTATGAGGGAAGAATGGGAAGAAAATTAATTGCATCTATCGGAAAAGCGTTGCTAAACACTTTGCTATGACTTTGCTTTCTCTTGGGATTTCCCAATAGCTAGTTCTGACAAATGGGCAGGGCCAGAACCAGGATTAAGTAAGTGAGGCTTTTGCCTTGGCCGCAAAGTTCAAGAGGGTGCCAAAAAGACTCAATAAATAAGAGTAATAATCTTTACAAGTAATATTTTTAGAAACCAAAATGAGTGCAAAAAACTTCACAATGAACAAAGTATCAAAATTTTAAACATGGACAAGATCAGCTAATGGGTATTAGCTAAAAAGCAAAAGAGAAAATGAAATTATTTGACATAATTTACAGTGATCCATCAAAACTCAACGATAATTTTAATTTTTTTCATAAAATTTTTTTTTTGCTGTACTCGGGCCTCTCACTGTTGTGGCCTCTCCCATTGCGGAGCACAGGCTCCGGACGCGCAGGCTCAGCGGCCATGGCTCACGGGCCCAGCCGCTCCGCAGCATGTGGGATCTTCCCGGACCGGGGCACAAATCCGTGTCCCCTGCATCGGCAGGCGGACTCTCAACCACTGCGCCACCAGGGAAGCCCTTTTTCATAAAATTTAAAGTAGAACTACGTACAGTCCAGCAATCCCACTGCTGGGTATGTATTCAAAGGAAACTAAGTATCTCAAAGAGATATCTGCATTCTGGTGTTCATTGCAGCATATTCACAACAGCTAAGACTCAGAAACAACCTAAATGTCCATCAACAGATGAATGGATAAAGAAAATGTGGGAGATAGAGATGATAAACACAGTGGAATATTATTCAGCCTTTAAAAAGGAGGAGATCCTGCTGTTTGCAAAAACGTGGATGAACCTGGAGGACATTATGCTAAGTAAAATAGGTTAACTAGAGAAAGACAAATGCTGTATGATCTCACTGATATGTGGAATCTTAAAAAAAAAAGTTAAGCTCATAGAAACAAAGTAGAAAAGTGGTTGCCAGGGACTGAGGGGTGAGGGAAATGGGGAGAGGTTGGCCAAAGGGTAAAACTTTCAGTTATAAGATAGATAAGCACTGGAGATCTAATGTACAGCACGGTGAATATAGTTAATAATACTCCATTATACACTAGAAATTTGGCAAGAAAGTAGATCTTAAGCATTCTCATGACACACACACAAAAAGGGTAACTATGTGAGGTAATGGATGTGTTAATTAACTTGATTGTGGTGATCATTTCACATTGTATGCATAGATTAAATCATTACATTGTACACTTTAAATATATATAATTTTATTTTCAAATATACCTCACTAAAGCTAAGGGGAAAAAAACTCAACTATGGAACAAAAAATGTGCAATGAGAAGAAGAAAAAGAAAAGGTAACTTAACAACTGATGTCAGAATCCCTGTTAGAAAAGAAAATGCCCTCCATTGACAAAGCAGCACCTTGATCAGAAATTCTGGTTGTAGGATGACCTCAGAGCATGAACATTATGGGTTGGAACTGAGAACAGAGAACCACATACTTAACCAATACAGAGGGAATAATTGTCAAAGTCTCTGACCAGGCTGAAGGAGAAAAGAAAGAACAAGAAGACAAGAAAGGTGATAGCTAGGTCCCTGTGAAGAGGGGTGTGAAATTTCTTAATGGCTAAAGAATTTTTAAGGGTGGAACTACCAATGGTTCAATTGTAATTTACTGACTCTGCTGCCCTTGGTTGTAACTTCTACCTTCAATGGCATTACACAGTCAGGAAAGTCTGCCATATATACATTCTTGAGTCAGAGAAGGAGGGAAAATCCAAGCACTGACTTTTGATCCAGGTAAGGAGTGGTGCTAGAAAGCAAGACTGCTTGGTCTCAGTGCTGGCTGTCCAGTTTATTTTTTTAATCTGCCTATTCTACTTTCCATGTGAAGAAGCTGGGGGACGAAAACATTACTAAACTTGTCTAAGTTAAAGTAACTCGGTAGGACTTCCCTGGTGGCACAGTGGTTAAGAATCCGCCTGTCAATGCAGGAGACCCAGTTCGGGCCCTGGTCCGGGAAGATCCCACGTGCCGTGGAGCAACTAAGCCCGTGCACCATAACTACTGAGCCTGTGCTCTGAAGCCCATGAGCCACAACTACTGAGCCCACGTGCCACAACTACTGAAGCCCGCCCCCCTAGAGCCCATGCTCCACAACAAGAGAAGCCACTGCAGTGAGAAGCCCCCACACTGCAATGAAGAGTAGCCCCCGCTCGCCACAGCTAGAGAAAGCCCGCGCGCAGCAACGAAGACCAAATGCAGCCAAAAATAAATAAATAAATAAATTTATAACAAAAAAAAAAGAGGAACTTTCAAAACAAATAACTTGGTGTATGATAATTAATAGATTATCCTGCTTATCTCATGTAACGTTTTCATCTGATTTCACTCCAGTCTTTAGTGAGGATAACAACCCTTTCACTTTTTGTTTGCATTTTCTTTTTTTTATTGAAGTATACTTGAATTACAATGTTGTGTTAGTTTCAGGTGTACAGCACAGTGATTCAGTTATATATATACTTTATATATATATATGTATATATATATATAAAGTTATATTCAGTTATATATCTATATGTATATTCTTTTTCAGATTCTTTTCCCTTATAGGCTATTACAAAATACTGAGTAGAGTTCCCAGTACTATACTGTAAGTCCCTGTTGGTTATCTATTTTATATATAGTAGTGTGTATATGCTGTGTCTTTTCCTATGCTTTTAGTTTCAACATTACTAAATTATTTTTTAAAGACATATCTCATGTAGCAATTACTAGTTGTGTTTTGCTTTGTGATTCAATCAGAATCTTTTCTTTTTATGGGTTCACTTAGCCCATTCATATTTATCAATAAATTTTTTGGTCTTGTCCCTGCCATCACGTGTTCTGTTATGCTTCAAATTTCACTGCTTTCTTGATTTACTATATGGTCTGCTTTATTTGTTTTATTTTGTTTTGAATATGTGTCTTCAGATAATTTAGACAATTCATATTCTTGTTCTAATGGTTGGGAAAGTTAATTAATACGTCTGTCCCCTGCTTCTTCATGTGGAAAGTAGAATAGGTAGATTAATAAAATAGAATATATATGCATACATGTATATATAATATATTTTGGTTGGGAAAGTTAATTGATGGATGGGAAAGTTAATTAATACGTCTGTCCCCTGCTTCTTCCTATGGAAAGTAAAATCGGTAGATTAATAAAATAGAATATATATGCATATATGTATATATAATATATTTTGCATGCCATTGAATGTGGCATATCAGACTGATGAATAAATTAAAGATAAATTAATAAAAGATGCTAAGACAATAATTTACACTAATAGAGAAAAACATCAAATCAATTTAGACCATTTTAACAATATCTGTCAGGGATCTCTAAAGTATAACTTCTTTTAGTTCAGTGCTTCTACTTCCAGGGAAAAACAAACAAGCCCAAAACTTCACATAAAGATTACTTTCACAATATTGAGTGTGTACATACAGATACTTAGTATGTCACGGAAGATTTAAAGTTTGCCGTAATGAAAACCTCACAGTGACAGGGATCTTTGTCCTTTTTTATTCATTGTCTCTAGAAGAGCACCAGAGCCATCAAAGGCACACAATAAATATTTGTAAAATGAATGAATGAAATCTTGTATTTTTTACTTGTGATGGTCTCATCAATTTTTATAGTTTTAATTGCTTTCATTTGATCATTTTTTTCTTTCTGATTCTCATAATTTTAATTTTTTCGTAATTCTACAACAATGCTAAATAATAAAGGTAATAGGAGAAAACAATACTAAAGATAATAACAGAAAACGTTTTATGCTACATTTCATAGTAATTCCTCTACTGATTAACTGTAGAAAATAATGTCGTAATATCTCTCTCTTGAAGAGTCAGAAATACATATCACTATATAAAGATTCTAGTAAGTCCAGAAGAATAGAAACATGTTTATCTTTGTTAGTACTTTTAAAAATGTACAACGTATTGAGCTTTGTGAATTTCTATTGACAGGAGTGGTGAAATTCCAGGCCTGGTGTGTGCATATCATGTCACAAATATGAACCAGTGCTTAGGCAAGTTCTGTTTATTCCTTTCATTAGAAATACTTCACTATGTCCCAATTCTGTGATGTAATTTTGGTGGAATTAAACTTGAAGAGTTCAAAATTTAAAAAAATAAAATAAAATAAATAAAATGCCTGACGTTGTACCCCAATGAAAGGTTTTTGGAAGTAAACATAATAAAATATTTTGATACACTAGGTTATTTGGGAGCAGCTTGTGAAATGCTGACATAAACCAATCCTCAACTTTCTGCTTGTTTCAGCTTATAAAAATATCTTGGATAAAAAATACAAAATTTAATTTTTCTCTTTCTAAATTGTATGGAAGTACCACAATTTTTTCCACCTAATCTATTTTTTTATGCAGAAAATTCCGCTCTGAGCTGTAATTAGTCTATTGCTTAATGCAAAATATTCTTATCCAAATACCCGTGTTTTTAAAAAAATTTATTTTACTTTCAAATGTAAAAATCTGTTTAAATCTCAGTGTGATAATATGTATTAATTTCAAAACACATAAAAGAGTATGAAGAAGAAAATTAACATCGTTCATAATCCCACCTCTCAGAGATAACAAGGCTGATATAAATGTCTATCCATTTATCCGTCCATCTTCTTATCTAAATACATTTAAAATGCCCCTGTATTTGTATCTCTTGCTTACTTCTTCCAACATATCATGTGCATTTTCTCATATTATTATATATTCTTCAAAACCATGAATTTTGCAGCTGTGACAATTTATCATAAAGACATAAAAACTTTTTAACCTACTATTAATATTTAGGTTATTTCTAGTTATTAGTTGTATAAATAACACTGTGCAGAAAAACTTGGATGTAAATCTTCTCGTGAGAATCATGTATTATTCCTCCCACGGGGGAAAAACCTGAGAGGCAAACTATGAGGTTGAAGCATTATCCTACAAGGTTATGGGATTTTTCTTTCTTTTTTCTTTCTTTCTTGCTTTCTTTCTTTCTTTCTTTCTTTCTTTTTCCATTTGCATTGAAATGAAGAGCTCTGAGATCCTACCTCTTTCAGTTTGTGCAAATTATAAAAATAGACATACTCTGGTTTTCATTATCAAAAGTCACCAGAAAGAATTTCTGCCTTGTCATGGTACTAGAGAAAAGCTAGCCTTGACCAATTTCATTTCCAAGAGTAGCATGGTCCAAACACTCATCAACACTGAGGAACCATGAGGAACACAATACAGCACGTCCTCCCAACATAACAGATGGCAGGCGTGTTCAGGGAAAGAGATTGCCGTGCAGGGAGGGTTCGTTCATATGAATTACATGCTGCCTACACTTTCCATCTTGCAATCCCTCTACTATTGGACCATTATGTCCCTTAAGAAATGATATAATGTCAAGGACAATGTGTGGAAGTCAGAGGAGGAAGAGGTGTGGGGCATGTCTCTCTTACTTGGAGAAAATTATCAGTGAGATGAGACAGACTCCGTTCCTGGGGAGTTTCCAGATTTACTGTTTACCAATTGATTCATCCTCAAAATTGAGCTGTAAAACATCAAGACAAAAGGATGGTCTTGCTTACCAAGTCTGTCCCCCCACAGGGCGGCATGGTGTGCTTCCAACACTTCATAGGCCTCCTCCAGATGACTCAGGGGATGGGAATTTCACCACCCCTTGTGGGAGATTCTTTTATGGCCTCTTAAGTCTCACCCATTAGGAAAGTCCTCCTGATGAAGCCATTTTTTTTCCCTTTTCTTCAGTTCATTCATTGCCCTTAGATAATCCCCTAAAGACCACCTCCACAATCCCTCTCCCTCTGTGGAGCTTATACTTTCAATTATCTGCAAACAGCTATCAGGGTCCACCCCACCACACATGCACATACCCCTTAGCTCTACGGCCAACTTACACACATGTAATTCTTTTAATCTTTCCTCATACATCAAAACCTCCAGCTGCTTAATCATTTTAGCTCCTCTAATAAGCAGTGAATTTGAAGGGGGATTACGGTCTCCTTCTCCAGCTTTTCTCATGTCAGCTGTATCCCTTCTCCTCAACCGCATGCCAGATTTCTGTATGCCAATAGCCATTCATCAACGGAAATGAGGTTTTTCTGGAATGCTGTGTTCTATAGCGCAAAACAGGAGAAAAATCCCTCCTACCCATAACTCATTGCTAGGGTGAATCAATATTTATACAAACTAATAAGGAGGGGAAATCTGAGAGAAATTTGGGACTACCCAAGTTTCCAAACCACTGAGAAACTTTTTAACCATAAGTAAAAATTTCAAAATACTGTGTTTCATTTAAACGTGGACGGCAGACTAATAGAGGAAATTCAATCACTTTTAGGTAAAGGAAGTGTTGAAGGGTTGGCTACTCACTTCTTTATTGATGAAAAGTTAGCTTAGGTGAGAGCCCAGAACGCAGAGACTTTCCCCTCTTGTTCTTTAACCACGGTCTGAATTGCTGGTGGTTTCCATGGTCCCTCAAGGGACTCATACACAAAGCCTGACTATAATAGGAAGCCTCACTCTCACTACACAACCTCAGACGCTCCAGTCTTCAGAATTGTTTTCCAGCTGCATCAAGAGCTGCCCCAAGAATGCTGCATGCTCTTCGGGTCTCCAAAACCCCACGTTTATCTCCTCTACCTCAAAGGCATCTCCTTTGCCCATCTCCCTTTCCAACCCTCATCCATCCATCAAAACCTAACTTCAGTCCCATTTCCTCCAGGGAACCTGCCCTTTCCTCTAGGCCTCATTATGTTTAATGTCGATACCATTAAAATAAGCTATCTTGCATGACTCCTTCCTCTGTTTGCTTTGAGAGTTTGAGAGTTTGAGAGTTTTCTCTCTCCACTGCTTTACAAACCCCCCCTACAGCAGGGATTATGTCATATTTTTTCATTATCCCCAAAAGAACCAACACACTGCTCTCCACCAAGTAGGAACTTAATAAATATTTCTTGATTCCAAATGCAGTGAGAACCTCATAAGAAAGCTCCCAAGCATTGAAAGGGCTTTAAGGATTTATAAAATAGTACATATGTTTTGTGTTCAAAACAGTAATGTTCAAAAACTGCTATCTTTTGCCTTCATGTCTATTACTGAAGAATGAAAAAAAAAGTAACAAAGCCAACAGCTACATATTCCATTTGAGATACCCAAAGTTTCTTCTCATCTTTTCTGGAATTAGGTCTATACGTGGCTAGACTTCTTTTGTGTGTGTGGAGAAACCACCAGAACACTGACACCAATTTAAATGCTGCTTCCTGTATTGTGAATATATGTTTTAAAAATCCAAAGTGATGAAAGTACATTTAATCCAAAAAGTGAAAACTTCATTCATCACTCACTCAAAGGAATGACAAACTATTCCTTTCAAAAAGATCTGACTTAGAAGTAGATACGAGACCTAACAAAATCTTCTTTATAAGTAAAAATCCTCTACGTGCTTAAGTAGAGGGATACACATGGGTATCACCTTACATGTGGATTCTTATGTCGCTGAAAAATTGCATCTTATTTTTTTCAACCATCTTCAAGGAGTCACCTTCAATTTAAGAGTATATTTGGATTCCCAGGATCCATACGTGTTTCCTCCAGAACAATCTGCTTAGTCTCCCTGCCTACCACCCATTTCTACAACATAGAACCCTACTGGGCATTACTGTTCCCCGAATTTAATCCTCTTACTTCATGGTGACACTGACTCACTTCCTTAGTGTAAACCATTATTCCACAATTCTCAACAAAACTGGATTTCAAAAATAAACACAGGAAAAGGTAGAGATTACGGACCTAAAGATTAGTCTTTCAAATGAACTGATTCCCTCATCTAACTCAATGTGAAAACTCCAAACAAGTTTGCCCTCAGGGTTCCTCATCTGAGTACACAAGGGCATTCAGGATTAATTCTAAAATGTGTAAGACGCTTGCACCGCACTGAATATACATAAATATTTGTGATGTTGTCTCCACCAATTCTTTTTAAGCACAGAAGAAATAAATGCTAAAACAACCAAACAGCAAATATTTTGGTGCAGAATTAACCAAATGGTGTGTTTTCTTCCTTAGCGATGTGATTTGTATCTGTAGGCTAAGATTGAGATAAGAATAATCATGTCATCAGTATTTTAATTTTCATGTAAAGAACACTCAGTAACCTCCAACCAGTAGAATAAACCATTATTTTATTTTAGTTGTTCATCTCATATTACATTAAAATCAGGAAAAATTCATTCAGTTGGTCACTCAGCCAGTCAGCAAGAACTGAAATTAGTAGGATATTAGCCATAGTGTTACTATAAACATGCTCTTAACAGAAGTTTTGTGTTTACACAGTAGATAAAGAATGAAACTGTGGCAGTAATATTTCAGATTTTCTCTCCTCCTGATAACACGACCGTTAGCTCGCTCTACAGCAGCACTGGCCAATAGCACTGTCTGCGTTGAAGGAAATGTTCTCTATGTGAATTATACAAATATTAACCTCCGGCCAGACATGGCTTTTGAGCACTTGAAATGTGTCTAATGCAATTAAAGAATTAAATTTATAATTTTATTTAATGTTAGTGCCTTGGGTGATAATAGAAGATAAAGCCTATAATAAATGCAGGAGCATGGGCTTCCCGGGTGGCGCAGTGGTTGAGAGTCTGCCTGCCGATGCAGGGGACACGGGTTCGTGCCCCGGTCCGGGAAGATCCCATGTGCCGCGGAGCGGCTGGGCCCGTGAGCCATGGCCTCTGGGCCTGCGTGTCCGGAGCCTGTGCTCCGCAACCATAGAGGCCACAACAGTGAGAGGCCCGCGTACCGAAAAAAAAAAAATAAAGGCAGGAGGCCCTCTATTTTTGGTGATCCAACCATTTTCAAAAATTCTTATTTTATAAATGAAAATTATTAATTGTGAAATCTATTACAAGTAATTTACCTGCCATATATTTGCAATTTGCAGAATTCCTTCAAAATTGATATCTACACTGATAGAAGTATTATTTCTCCAAGAGAAAATGAATGAAAAATCCTTTAAATGCACTAAGCGTAAACAGAATCCATTGACAGCCTCATGTTCCCTTTTCCTCATTTTCAAACTCCACCACAATCCAAAGATTAAAGGTCTAGCGAGTTCTTCCAAGAAAAGATAAAATCTAGGCAGCTGGGAGAAACGCTCTCCGTGCTGGGATTCCAGTTTGCTTGTCACTCTCTTTGGAACCAGAGCCCATGGTTTCTTTTACCTTAACATGGCTTCTCAGCCATCGGCCAACCCTGAATGGCCCCTTGTTGAATGAACCTAACCTGGGCCTTCTCCTGAGATTTCTGTTACTTCATGCGTCACTGGAGCTGCTTGGGTCATGTTCAAACAAAAAATCCACATCACTTCTGGTCAGGGTTCTGCAAAGACGTTTTCTCTTTGCCAAGGCCAGTCATGATGGGCAAACTCTGTAGGCTTTATAGTTTGTTTGAAATAAGGATAAAATCTTAATATAAAAATTAACCTCGTGAAAGCAGAATTTTCTTTTCTTCTGTGTTTTCAACCTCAAATGAAGACGCCTATTATGATCTAATGGGCTCTAAAAGGTTGAAAAATACTCATCAACAGTTGTCATCTGTGTGGAGCAGACCCAGTATTGATGTGCCAGTTGGTGGGGGAAGAGGAAACAGAACATTCACTCTATTCTCACACCCATTTGCATTTCTAGATCTGTTTGGGTTTTTTTTGGGGGGGGGATGAGTATTTTTTCTTTGTTTTGCCAGTTCCACAGTTTTAGAAACACTAATGATATGTAGATGGTGTCCATTACAGTCTACAAATTGACAGTTGATCTGCAGTAGAACATTCTGAAAGTTTTCCATTCCCTAACTCAGCACTGTTTAGATTTTGCTTCCCCACTCTACCTTGGTGGCATAACCCAAATCTCAATTAATTGGGATAATCACCCATTGTTGTTAGGGTCAAGGTCTAGGTGAGTCCATGGTGCCAACCAAGACCTAGGAAGGGGGGGCCATGGGTGCTTTGCTCTCAGGTATCCAGTGCAGCATGTCCCAGCTGGTCTTCATCCATCAGTCACTCAGGCACTCAGGTGGCCGCCATCCCTTTCCACACATTTCTGTCCCTGGGGTCCGTCACCATGTGCTGCCATGTTGGTCAGCCTGCCCCTCGGGAATCTCTGGGAGGCTGTCTGTACGTGTCTCCCAGACCCACTGGGCAGCCTGTCCTGCTCTGGGGTCCTGCTGCCTTCAGGAGCTCTGCGTCCCCTTTGCTCACAAAACCCACAAATCTATCTGGCGTGTTTACAGATCCTTACGGATCTAACTAGATCTGGTCCCGGCTCCTCTCCCAGGACTCACCAAGCTCTCAGCACTTCTCTTCCTCCTCTCCTCCCACACTCCATCCAGGGAAATGTTTTCTGGTGTTGACAATAAAATCCCTCATTCCGAAATCTTTAAGTTTTTGACTACCCCTCACACCTTCTCTCTTCTCCCTCTGGCTTCGACTTTTGTAAACTAGAAACAAAAAGATTTTTGCTCTGTCACATCCCCGGGGCTGTGAGCACTAAACAATCTAGCTATTAAAATGTGGGTCTAAGGTGGTACTGATGGAAACAGGCAGATATGGAAAGAATCTTCTAAACTACTAGGAGACAGGAAAAACAATGAGTTAAAACAATTTTTAAAAGTCTACTACAGATAGTTCCATTTGCAGGGGGTTGGGAGGGTGACAATAATGTTCTACTTAGACACAGAGAACTGATGAGGCCATATAAGTACACACGATCGCAGTGGTGAGTGGTTTCCTCAAGGGACTCTCATCCCAGATCCTGGGCATCTTCTTCCAAGATGTTTATCTTCCCTTGTGAGATAATAAAACAAGACCTTACAACTGAACTTTCTTCTACAGTAACAAGTGAGTTTCTCCTTAGATCTGTGGCCGAGAGGCTGCAGAAGAAACTCCTATACCAACCAGGAAGTGAGCTAAATAAAAACGACATCTCTTCCCAGGTTGATTGTAAGAGGGGGTCCTGCTTTCTGTACCACAAAGGGACGCTAGTGCAGAGTCTTTGATGTTTCAAAACAGTGATGCGTTCTGAAGTTTGGATTTGTGAAAATGTGCCATTTGTCTGCCTTGCCTTGGGGTAAAGCCCAAGAGGACATGTAGAATTCAAAGGTGTCTCTCCTTCACCAGCCCCTTTGCTTCTCCCTGCCGCCTTCACCTTTCCATGGCCTGGGGGGAACAGCTACCTGCTTGTGCCATGAGTCTCGCTCCCCCCAAATCTGTTGTTGATCTCCTACCTGTACAATGTCAGGCTCTAATCGGTATTAAGAAATGAAAATGGCAGTCATCCTCAGGAAGAATTGACAATCCAACGCTGGAAACCTTCTCTCTTTATCTCCTTTTTCCTTTACGGGAATCCTGCAGACACTGTTGTATATTTCTAGGAGATATTTTATAAGACTCTTCATAATTCCATCTCATGAGCCCCTCTAAACTGGAGGATGTTTCCTGCCTCTTCTATCTTTCCAACACAGCACCCATATCATTAAATGTTTTTACTGACTATACATTATCCATACTTCTCTTGGATGATAGATACATATTGTTGCCAGAAAAGTGCAGTTTCAAAATCCAACATGGAATAGTGAATGGTTAATATTCCCATCGAAAACTGAAATTAAAAAGCCATCAGGGAAGAGAAAATAGCAACATTACAATTATGCTTATAAATGCTGTCCTCTGTGATAGCTAAATTGGAAAAAAATGGTTTCAAGGCCAAGAGCTAAAGTTTCCAACATTGTTCTTCAATATTTTACTCAGTATTTTCACTACTCCATGCTCGCCCATAAACATAACATTTATCATGTCCGGATTTAAATCCCAGATTATTATCATAAACATAAGGCAGGTAATTTTATTAGAACATTATTTGGTGCACATTGACGTGAATGGGGTATTTACGTAACTATAGGATATTCACATTATTACTTCAAATGTCAGAAGAATTGCACGTCTTAACACAGGTACAAAAACATTAGTGTTTGTTCTTATTTCATTTTTTTAACTAAGTAGGCCATCAAGACTATTTTTCACACACTTTACAGCAAAATCCTGACCTCAAAATATGTCATGATTCATCTGGCAGCTCTTTTATAATTCATTCCTACACTATGAGAGATGAGAGGGGTAGACAAAGATTAAATACATATAGAAACAAGAGTTTATATTTATTATTCCTATTTCAGGAACATACCCATGTTTCTGAGATATTTCTAGCGAACTGCTGACATTTTGCCGCATGACAATTTAATTTTTATTTTGGCTTGAAGTCTTTCTTCGGCTGATCTTTGGGAAAATGCACACTGTGGTTTATTCACTTTGGAAATGATTCCAGAGTGAAGAGTGCCCTCCAAAACGAAGCTGGCTCTAGCTGCACATAATATTTTCCCCAGAAGTGCCTATAAAGTCGACTAAAATAAGAAAGTGCTCATTATTTCTGATAAACAGTAGAGACTGGAAATTCATATTTCATTTTCGTACCAGAGGTGTGGAGTTGAGATACAGTAGTGCTCTTTTTCTGTGCAGTATAATGGCCTATTATTTTACAAATTCCTATTTACTTTGTGTCGGTAGCTTAACTCTGAGTAAATTCTACCTTTCTTCTCTTGCTAGCTAAGTGGGGGAAAAAATTACCTCAAACCCTACCAAGTGTCAAAGCTACCTTAAAATACTGGTATTTAAAGGAGGTATAATACCAATAAGTCTGGGGCGATTAAGAGTTCTGAGTGAGGACATTCAAGGCTGTGTTATGTAGTTTGTGACAGAAATCTTAAATTAGTGGGGCAACGCAGATGGCATGACTTTCCCGCAGACTAGAAAAAAAGTGTTGTCAAACCCTTAGCTTGCGGTAATGGCACTTAGTAAGTATTGCTCTAATAATGGGGCAAAGAATGTATGAGTCCCTCCGATTCTGATTTTTTTTTTTTTTTTGGTCAGAACTTTGAAGTTTTTAAAGCTCTGTTCTCTTCCTCTCTGCCAGGCTAATAAAAAGAATTATTATTACTACCACATTTGTGTCTTTTGGATTTTATTTTTGGCTAATGCAAGCACTTTTACAACATGATCTTGGTTGAAGGAGCAATTAGAATTAAGGAGCCTTATCCAACAATTACAGCACTTACGGCAATTATAATAGTAACTGAGGACGTTGACGACTTAACTGAGTTACCCGGACGCTGCATTTTGAGTTTGCTTTTAAAGTTATCGAGAGCTGAGCAGTGGAGTTCCGTAATGACTTGGTGGCCAGATTGGAAGTCTGAAGCCCTGTCTGCCACACTGCGAAGCCATCAAAGGAGGTCTGTCCCACCAAGCTCTCCATTTTCACAACAGGATATCTGGTTTCTTTTATGAGGATACAGCTACGTTAATTTGGTTTAGTGGTTTGTTGTAGGTAAGCGGGCTCTTCACAGCACAAACACCAAAATCCCCTTAAAGCAGTTTCTTGTTAATAGCTGGGGATTGGCAGATTTGCATTGTAAAGTGTGATTCGGTTGGATAAATATGTTTAGTCTAGTAAGCACTTTAGTGATTGAGTGTCTGTTAATGGATACAGGTGGATTATGGTGAAACCTCTACGGGGCCGTCCCTGGGCACTTAGCATCCTGAGTCTCGGAGGGGATGGGAAACCAGCTGGCACTACAGAACCACTGAAGTACCATACAATGTTCCCGATGTTCGGTGCTAATGCGGGGCTTTCAATTTTCAAATATTAATTTCAACAGAGGAGAAAAAAAAACCCCCAGCAAATTAGATGGCAGGGCTTTGGTAACTTCCAGCAGTGACAAAATAGGGATGTCCCATATGCACGCTTAAAAGCTGACAGCTTTCCCTGGATTTAAAAGCAGAGAACGTACAGAGAGGAAGTTCAGGGTAGTTCATTGACATCTGAGGATGAATCCAACTCCTGCCGAAATCTTTGCCTTCGGATACCCTGCAGGCAGAACAAGAATCAAAATTTTTTTTAAAAAGACTTTCAAGTTACTGTTAAAGAATGTTACCATGCCTGTTCCTCTGTACCTACGTGTACACATAGTGTTTTACAACTTTTCTGAAAACAGCAGACTGTTGTAAGAATTGCAGATACTAATTCGTTCCGTCCCATCTCCAAGCAGCTGGGAATGAAGACTTTTCCATTTCTTCCTTTTGAAAATGAGTACCGGGATTCTTCAAGAAAGTCACCAGATAATGTCACTTTTTTTTTTCTTCTCAGGTGAACATGCATAGGTATTTTTATGAGGTGAAAATATCAGCTTATTTGAAGGATCTAAATGGTATTTTAACATCCCAGGCTCTGGGACAGGGATGTTGGAACGAACATCTGCTCCCAGCCGGTCATGAAATGCTTAAGACTTTAGGAACTAGTATATTTTTGCAGATTGGCTTTTCTACTGAAGTTAAACATATTTCAACCATCTTTCTCCAAGATTCTTCTGATCCCTGCCCGGGGTTTACCAATTTTTATACGCATCACGTCATGGGCATTTATTTTCAGGACACTACCCCCTCAAATCTTTGCGATACCACCTGTTTATCCATTACTCTTCAGCCACAGGTTTCCCTAGAGTAAGTGGCATCGAGAGACATATAAACCAGGAATGACATCCCGCAAACCTGAGAGAAAAGTGGGGCTGAGGCTTCAGTTTTCTAGATATCAGAGGAAAGTGTTATTCCAACACAACAAAGACCAGGTGAAAGTCTAGAGTCTAGTGAGGTGCTAGCCAATAATTTATTATATGACCTTGGACAGATCACAGCCTCAGTGGGTTCCAGTTTCCAATACGCACGGTGTTGGCGATTAATATGACGTTGCTGACACCAATTCATTGTTATTAATGAAATGGGAGAGTTACACATATATAGGTCTCAAACCTAGGTTTTCAGGAAGTAGAATTTTCCTTATTGTTGTTTCACAAGACATAATTTCTATTTTGAGCTCCAGTCCCACTGGATGGAGGAAAACATATAGTTACATATAACCCTAAAATATACTTATTATTATAAAGCTATATTATATATGGTATTTTATATATTATAGTTTTATATAAATATAAATAGCACATATATAATTATATATATAGTAATTTCAGGGTGACTCACTCCCTTTCACCCAATTCCTAGAATTGTACCTAAGCTCCAGGGCCCTCCCAAGTGCCAGAGGTGTGTCATTTGTGGGGGAGAGGGGCAGAAGGTCTGGTGTCTGTACCTCATCTGCTCGTGCTGATACCTGCAAAGGCACCTTACTCTCATCTGGTTTCCAATTCCTGATTCACATAAACCACGGCCCAGTCTCCATATATCACCTGAGATCTGTCTCAGGGAAGTATGTGTTTCTCTTGGGAATGTAAAATCATAGGCTTTTCTCACATCTCACCAGGGCATATGGAAATCTTCATCTGACTACTCTGTCTGATCACCCTGATGCAGCCATGCCTGCTCTCCTGACCCTCTGCCACATGGACCAGAGAACTTGTCTTCCTACCACTGGTTAGGCAAAGTGCAAGTCCCCGATGCCCTCGGAGCCCTGAACCCCACACTGGATTTTATCTCATGACCCCATACAACTGAGTCCTGGTGCAGCACTTCAGAACGTCAGCTGTCTTGCTTGTATTTCAATTCGTTCTCTCTTACGGAATCTTTATTTGGTCTGGTAGGGATAAAATTAGGTCTGACTAATCCCATATTTTATAAAGAAACACAGGGTGACATGTTCAATGACAAACCAAAGCTGGTACCATCAGCTACGTTCGCACATGATTCTACGAAGGCAGTAACTTTAGCATAAGGTGTTAAGACTGCTATTAGCATCATTCAGTTGACACCAAGGATGGGGACATCCACAAATTCTCCAGTCCTGCTTTTCCTCATCACATCAGCCTGCACCGGGAACTCGAAGCCCAGCAAACTGTCTTTGCATGGTACTTTTGCCTACCTTTAATCTGGAACCCAGAGTCAAAGATGATTTAGAACAAGAACTATGCAGAGAATGAGCGTGCAGTGCAGTACAATAATACGTGTCCATGTGAAGAACCGCTGAGAGGCTCTGGTGTTGGACAGACTAGAGTGAGAATCTTGGCTTTGCCAGTCTATAGCTTTATTCGTTTTCTCTGGTGCTCAGTAAATCACACAAACTAGGCAGCCTGAAATGGTCACCTTTTATCTCAGCGTTCTGTAGGTCAGCAGTCTGGGCATGGGTGGTGTGGCTGGCCCCTCTGCTCAGGGTCTCAGCCACTTCTGCGTTCTCATGTGGAGCTCAGAGTCCTCCCCCAGTCAGTATTCTGATCCTTGTGGCTATTGCACTGAGGTCTTGGTTTCCTGCTAGCTCTTGGCTGGGAATGATCTCAGCATCTAGAGGCTTCGTCCAGTCCTTGCTATGTAGCCTCCTCTGTAGGCCCTCTGTCCATCGCCTGCCTTCAGGGGGGCACCACCCCTTCTAGGCTCATCTGAGGTCAGGTGCACACAAGACAACCTCTTGTCTGACTTACTGAAGTCAGCTGATCAGGGACCTCAGTACACCTGCAGAATCCCTTCTGCCATACACCTTACCTTCACTTAAAAAAATTCCACATTTCAAGTAACAGTGAATGAAAGTATTCTCCAAATCTTCTGGTTTTACATTCTATGTGATTAGAATTTATAAAAATAAGAGTTATAAATATAACTTCAAATAGATATCTTTGGTTGTTTCTGATACTGTCTTTTATTAGCTTTCTTTTCAAATGTATTCTTTGTCAAACTCTTCTGGTTAAGATAAATTAAGGTGACAGTCCCTTTGACTTGAAAACCAATCTTATGTTCCATTATTTGCAGGAATTTTTTTAAGTGGGCAGTCTTAAAATTTAACTTTTTAACATATAAATTTATATCAAAAAATAACTGATATAAAACTACACTTATCTGTGGCTGCAGTGTGACCTGGGTCAGTGTATATTAAATCTTCAAATATCAATTTACAAATTTATAAAATGAGGACACGAAGAATTTTATAGGGCCAAATTGTATGAGAAGTTACACTTGGAGATCTTTGCATATAAGATCAGTACGTCTACAATTAAACTTTTTGCTCAAACTACCATAAAACAAATGCTTGTAACATCAATCCTGTTTTTTCTTCCAGTTTTATTGAGATATAATTGCCCTACAGCACTGTATACGTTTGTGTACAGTGTCTATACTATATTTTTAACTAGTCCTTAACACAAACTAAAGGGCCTTGTCTTTCACCTACAATTTGAGACTATGCTTTGCAAATCTAGCAAAAGAGGCATATCTCATGATGGCTTTGAAAAAGAGAGTGCTTTGGGTGCGGAATTAGCACTTTAAGTATTATATAATCAACATTTATGTTTCTCAAAAGATATAAAAATAAGCAATCCTGGGCTTCCCTGGTGGCGCAGTGGTTGACAGTCCGCCTGCCGATGCAGGGGACACGGGTTCGTGCCCCGGTCCGGGAAGATCCCACATGCCGCGGAGCGGCTGGGTCCGTGAGCCATGGCCGCTGAGCCTGCGCGTCCGGAGCCTGTGCTCCGCAACAGGAGAGGCCACAACAGTGAGAGGCCCACGTACAGAAAAAAAAAAAAAAAAAAAAAAAAGGCAATCCTGTGACATAACACAAATACATGTAATTTTACCGTTTAAAATTACAAAGTTATATGAAATTATATATAACTTAGTTATACAAAATTAGTTATGTATCAAAGGTAGCCCCTAAGGTTGCTACAACGCTGTCATGCTTAAAAATAACTGAAATTGAGACTCATTTAGAAATAGTTTTTGTTTTTTTTTTTTGCGGTACGCGGGCCTCTCACTGTTGTGGCCTCTCCCGTTGCGGAGCACAGGCTCCGGACGCGCAGGCTCAGCGGCCATGGCTCACGGGCCCAGCCGCTCCGCGGCATGTGGGATCTTCCCAAACCGGGGCACGAACCCGTGTCCCCTGCATCGGCAGGCAGACTCTCAACCACTGCGCCACCAGAGAAGCCCTAGAAATAGTTTTAACATGTACCTGCTCATATGTAAATAAGACGTGTGGGAATAAATTACCTTAAGTTCACAAGGAGACATAAGTTCCCCATCTTTCACTTAGTAAGCATCCAACTATCTTGACGCATGTAGTTGCAGATTTTAAATGCAATCAGTATTTCTTCATTAAAGAAATAAAGATCTGCATAAGTGTAAAGGAAATCTGCAGCTAATTATGCTTGTTTCTCCATCTTTTCATTATATATTTGCCACCAAATCATAAAAAGCACTGTGAACCTGAAAACCAGTGATTAGTTACCATATAATTAAAACTTGAGATATTATACAACAGTTCATATAACACGGTTTTGTAGACTTCTGTGTGGAACATATATACAGTTTCATGAGTTTGATTCCTTAGACATAGACCATTATACTTAAGAAATATTTTTCTGCCTAAATTGTGTTTAGAAATCTTCTTTATTTCTCTCAATTATTCTTGCAAAAAAGAAAAAAAACGACGTGCTATTTTCCTGCTGTAAATATTTTATGTTCAAAAGATTTGGCCAAATGGAAAAACACATGGTTATAGTCACATCTGTAGAAAACAAAACAGAAAAAACACTGGAATTAGATTTTTGTGAATAAAAAACAAACAAAAAAACCCCCAGAAAAATAGGCTGCAGCCAGATAGGTAGATGCTTTGTTCCTTGCCCAAGCCCTGTCTGAGAGAACATGAAACACAAAGGGCATCCACATATCTGGAGGAAGCAGCTGCAAGAGCGATACAGGGCCTATTCTTATAAGGAAAGAGCACCAGCAAATCTGCTTGAGCATGAATATTAGATTTGCTGAGTTCTGCTGACATCACCATGGGAGATAAACATATTAGGAAAACCGGGCCTCCTGTGGCTGGAGAAATTTCCAGATGAGAGGAGCGATGCCCATCCTGACAACCTCGGGTCCGGCTGGAGGCTGCAACCCCGCCAAGTGTCATCTTAAATACCACTAGTCCAGAACAAGTGGATCAAAATGAACTCTGAACCTTTGTTTCCTTCCCGGAAGGACTAACAGCTGCCTGCATCTGGAAACTGTGCGAAAGTTCTTTACAGCTGTAACATAATAAACAAACTAAAAAAAAGAAAAAAGAAAAAATCCACACGATCTACTGTTCCATTTACATTCTTGCCCCTTCTCTGGCCTCATTAAATTGTAATCTCACATTTAATTACATTTTATCAATGTATTATTTCTTCAACTTGAGAATTAAATTGAAAACATATTGAAGCAAAAAAGTAAATATCTCACAGTTGTTCTTTCTTGTTTTGTGTAAGTGCCTGATGACCAGGACCTGGGTTGTACGGGGCAGTCAGCGTGGAAGATGTGCTTTTGGCAGTAAATGGGGCGGGTAGGGGGGAAACCAACATGTTCAAGATGCAGAATATGATTTACCATCTCTGCAGCTCTGGGGTCTACATTTTCATAAATATAAGTGACAAATTATCAATAAATCACTCTTTGGTTCACCATAATGCATAATGTTTATTGAAACCCAGTTCCAATAAATATGACTCGCCCTTTTTAGCCAAAGCATAAGAAACAAAGATGACAGGAATTACAAACAGAAATTAAAAATGGGGAATAAGCGCCTGGCCGGCAATGAACCTTCTTTCTTTCTAATCCAGTCTTAGACCACTGAATTCTGGAAGATACTCTCCTATGTATACACTTGTTTCAAAATGCCA
This sequence comes from Delphinus delphis, assembly GCF_949987515.2. Lineage (NCBI taxonomy): Eukaryota > Metazoa > Chordata > Mammalia > Artiodactyla > Delphinidae > Delphinus > Delphinus delphis. Next base: position 108,734,335 of record NC_082688.1, read on the forward strand.
TTTAATTTTCATTTTGACTTGAAGAATTTACAGAATGAGGCAGTAAGAGTAAGGTCTGACCACTGAACGGTTCTACTATTTTTTTTTCTCATTCATATGCAGAAGATTCAAAGAGATTCCACTGAAATGGCAAGAGCATGAATTAAACTGTCACGACATGTCTTGGTTTGAAATACAATTTCCCCATTGTTTTTCCAAGAAAATGACCTGTAGAAAAAAATAAGCAGTCAACACGTCCTGAATATATGCAAAATTGTCCACTGAAAAAATGGAAAGGGGTAAGAGAAGATTAACATTGGAAGTAACTGGTAATTTGCCTCTGAAAGTTTACACATACATTGTAGCCTTTGTTCCACGCATATTCCTGCAAGAAGACGTCGGGGGGCACTAGGGACTTATTACTTATAATTGTTATTCTTTATTTATCACATATTATGATTGTAGTACACTTCTACGCACTTTGTGATTTACCTTCTACGTTTTAAACGTGAGATTAAGGCGCGGTGCAAGCCGCTGTTGTAACGCGAGATTAAGGCGCGTTGCAGGCTGTGCTGCTGTAACGCGAGATTAAGGCGCGTTGCAGGCCGTGCTGTTGAAACGCCCTATAACTTTACAAACTCATTCGGCAGCTGGAAGCAATTGACATGGGGTAGCATTTGACTTGAATAACACTTTAAAAAGTCAACTTGAATCTTAATTGAAATGCCCTATATTTCACATTGGAGATATGACCCAGTTCTAGCCTTTCGTTTCCTTTTACAAAGCAGAGGCGGCGAAGTATTGTGCTAATTATGAGACTGTTTATTATGCGATTGTTTATTATTATCAAAGCAGCAGCATTCACCCTAACAAAGACTTTTCAAACTGACTCTCTGAAACCTATGTCTGCGCTATGTATATTTATCTTTTTCTGGAAAATTGATATAATAAGTAAAATTTTTCAATGAGCAAAAAAATTGCCATAACCTGGACTTGTAAAAATAACGTTTTCTCTTTGGCCTATTATAAATCTTCAGCCTTTTTCCTGTCTACTTATTTACATAATTGCTTCTACCTCTTTTAATGCTTAAGTGGTTGATGTATTTGTTTACATATGTGTGATGCTGCATGTTCTTATCTAAATTGCCTAGTAATGACTTCTGCGGGGAAAGAATCTAAAAAGGAGTGGACGTATGTGTATGTATAACTGATTCACTTTGCTGTATAGCAGAAACACAACCTTGTAAATCAACTACACTCCAATAAAAATATTTTTACAAAAGATTTTAAAAACTGCCTAAAAACTATTATATTAATTGTAAAAGTGATAGAAAAAGGGATGAATTAACAACCCTTTATTTCTTATCAATAAGAGCCAACTCTCATTCAAGTGCCAGACCCCTGTTCTAGCTGCTTCACCATCTACACACAATTTCTATAAGAGTTAGTTACTATTATTATCTACATTTCTTGGATGGCGCAAATGAGTCACAGAGAGGTTAAGTAACTTGCCCAAGGCAACATGCTAGTTAAACAATAGAGTCAGAAAGAGCTCTACCCAACTTCCTTCACCTTAAGCATTATGTGTGTTCCTGAAAGTATACATGCCCATCAAACATTTTAAAATTGAATTATACATAAAATGCAAACTGAGTATTTAATGAAGTGAACCACTTTATGGCCATAGTACTCCAAATTTATCTGTTTATAAATTTAAATTTCGTTGTATCATGTTGAGTTATTCAGTATTCTTTAGGTACCTAGTGACACAAACACAACTCCAACCCTTTGGAGCAAGAGAGTATTATCACACCTGTAACTGCAAGGTCATTTCAGGTGTGACCAGACCCTGACGTTCCAACCAGGTGAGAAGACTGCAGTCCCTTTCTGTGCCCTGCAACTCTGCCTATTTCTTTGCTGGTTTCATTCTCAAGTGAGACGTGTATCCACTGGTGAGTCTTGAGTTTAAATTCTCCCTGCAGTCTGACACAGATCACAAACAGACAAACATCTTAGGAGCTCAAGCCAAATTTCCCGAGATAATTCTCAATAGCGGAGCTGGGTCACACACCAATGCCTGGACCATCACTGTGCCTGGAGAAAGAAGGCAGAGGGTGTGGTTGTGAGAATCAAGTCAGCTTGAGCTGGTTTAAGCTGAGAGGGGTTTATTACACACATATTCATCTAAGACACATGTATTTCTCAAGGCAAAACAGTTTCTTTGAAGGTCATAGGAAATACACTAAGAGAAGGTTAATCTTTTCAGTGTAAAAGGATTGGTTGTTTTTGTTTTGCTGTACGTGGGCCTCTCACTGTTGTGGCCTCTCCCGTTGCGGAGCACAGGCTCCGGATGCGCAGGCTCAGCAGCCATGGCTCACGGACCCAGCCGCTCCGCGGCATGTGGGATCTTCCCGGACCAGGGCACGAACCCGTGTCCCCTGCATCGGCAGGCGTATTCTCAACCACTGCACCACCAGGGAAGCCCAAAGCATTGGTTTTTAATGTAAATATTCCACGCTGATTGTGGAATACCGCATTTCCTCTTTCTGTCGTTGCTCCTAGCTCCCAGGGTGACCAACTGCTCCCGGTTTGCCTGGGACTTTCTTGGTTTGAAAGGTGAAAATCTCACAGGCCAGGAGCTCATCAGGGCAGGACAATCAGGGTCAGTTGGTCACCTACCTCACCCCTGTCCCTCCTGGCAGTGATACCAAACAAAACCGACCAAAACCAAAACTTGAAGTCAGCCAAGTAAATCCCATAGGATCCAGGAAGGACAAGTGAGAGAACAAAAAGATTTCAAGAGCCTAAATCTCTGTAACGAAGAAGACGATGAAGAGAGGGAGGGTCCAAAGCAAACAGGTTCCCCTACATAGCACGTCAGAGATTATGACATGGGGTCTGGAGAGGCCTCAGGTCTGTTGAGAAGTCCGAATCCAGTAAAAAAGGAACTAAGCCCAAAGGCCCGAGACCCACTGGGCCTTGGGTGATTGGAAGGCTCAGCTGGAACCCAAAGGTGTGCTTTGCTTTCATTCTAGACTCCGAGTGTGTGCTCGCAGGCTGACAGGAAAAGTCTCTGATGATTGGCTTACATGCATCTCCTTTCGGTTTTAAGGGGGGAAGCACTGAAGTCTGTCAGACAAAGACAAATATCGTATGATATTACTTATATGCAGAATCTGAAAAATAGTACAAATGAACTTATTTACAAAACAGAGACAGACTCACAGACATAGAGAACAAACTTATGGTTACCAAAGTGGGGGGGGCATAAATTAAGAGTACGGGATTGACAGATACACACTATCATATATAAAATGTATAGGGCTTCCCTGGTGGCGCAGTGGTTAAGAGTCTGCCTGCCAGTGCAGGAAACAGGGGTTCGAGCCCTGGTCCGGGAGGATCCCACATGTCACGGAGCAACTAAGCCCATGCGCCACAACTACTGAGCCTGCGCTCTCAACTGGAGGGAGCCTGTGCACAGCGGCAAAGACCCAATGCAGCCAAAGATAAATAATTAATTTTAAAATATAAATAAATGGATAGACAATAAGGATTTGTTGTATAGCACAGAGAACTATGTTCTATATCTTATAATAATCTATAATGGAAAAGAATAAAAAATAATATACATCTGTATATATATATATATCTAAATCACTTAGCTGTACACCTGAAACTAGCACGATATTGTGGATCAGCTACACTTCAATAAATAAATAAATAAATAAATTTTTAAAAATAAAGTAAAGTGGGGGAACACTAGAAATACATACTTGCACCTTGCACGCTTAGAATCATTTCTGAAATTGACTACCAAACCCTCCCACCCGTAGTATATAATTGAAGTCCTTATTAAATCCCTCCCTCTCCCCCAGCCGCTAGACCTATCCTATTGGGTCCCAGACAGGAAATCCAACTCCATTTTCCACCCCTGGAATTTGGGGGGTTTCTCTCACCATGGGGCCCATTCGTACTTGAACTGAAAGGCAGGACTGTGAGATTATTCCGTGCCTGCATCTAATTTTACTGAACTCCTAAAATACCTCCTCCCCAAGGGAAGAAGCTGATGATTTCATCAGAATAATTCAGCAAGTAAGAGGTAACCAAAAGTACTTTGCATTCTGCCTGTTGGAGACAGGAGGTAAATATCAGTGTTCTTATTTCCCCAGAGTCCAGCTCTCTACCTGCTCCTCAAATCTCCCCCATGATTTACTACAACCTGTACGCTGGGGAACCCCACATCATCTCCCATCCACATGTCTCTGCCCTGGAATTATCGGGAGCTCCCCAGGTTGCCAAACCCTTGAGCCTGGTCAGATTCTACCCCCATGCTCCCCAATCCCACATGTGGTCCTTTCTTTCCTCAACAGCCCCTATATTAGACAGCGATGAGATGGAAAAGACGGGTATTATTACGCCTTTATTTTAACAGGAAGGGAACTAAAATCCAGCACGTTGAAGTGGCTCATTCAAGGCCACATATCTAGCTAACAGAAAAGCCAAGCAATGCCTACCCAATCTTGAAGCTTTGGTCACGAGGTACTATTATACTTTTTTAGGAAAAAGAAAATGAAGTACACTCATCAAATGCCACCCAGTAGGTGACAACCAGCCTAACCCACTGCTGCTGCATTCACTGATGGATGAAACAACCTGCATCCAAAGAGCAGAATATCTTAACCAGGTGTTCTTCCTTCAATTTTAAAAAAATGTTTCTCAGATCAGATTGTAAGCTTGGGAAATAGAACAATTGACAATTCACTTGCATTTAGGGCTTTGTAATGTACAAAATGCCTTTATATATCTTCATTCATTTATTTGTTTCACCAGTGTGTGCCAGAGTTTTTATTTGATTCTCATAATTCAGGGAGTCAGGGCACAAGTCAGCATTCCTACCTCACACACAAGGAAACTAAGGCTCAGGAAGGTGACCATTTCCTCAAAGTCACATGGTTACTGGCAGCACTGGGACTTGAATCGAATGCTCCTGGCTTCCAGTACCGGGCGTGCTGAGAGTTTTAGCGTTCATTACTGTGCTTTCCATGACAGGAAAATTGTCCTGATTTGGTCAATGACAAAGCACAAGCAGCTTTTTTGCCAGGTTATATATTGTTAACTCAGAAGATGAAAAGGTACAGGTGTAAGTTTTCTGCATCAGAGTCACTACACTTTTTACCTTAAAGCTTTATTTCCTATTATGGAAAAGATTATACTGAACTACATTTTTTTCCCCCTCGAGTGAAGCAAAATAAATTTTTAAAATGCCTATAACACTCACCTTTAGCTCTATGCATTCTGTGCATTTCACATGTTCATTTCAGAATAGCTTATGTTAACCTCTAGGTTACATATTTTTTAAGTTACTTGCTATATTTTGTTTAACTTTTGACTCTAATTTTATCCTGAGTGTATGACGTTTAGATCAGAACATTTAAGTGTTTATATTAATAGTATGTCTTTATCTTGCCGACGTTGCCCTCAAATGATCTATGTGTTTTTACAGAAGATGTCTCACAAAAAATTCTCAGCTATTGTAATATAAGTTCTCTCTCTTACTCAAAGTATGCTTTTGCTTAAATTTCAGCTAGTTATGTTTTGACACTAAGTCTTTTTTAAGTGTAATCAAAGCAATACAAAATTTACCAAAGTCCTAAAATTACATTACTAAATATTTCCATAAATAACCTTAAAGACTTTTGACAAGGTATTTGAAAAAGTTTCCGACTTTAATATCTGGTTGTTGACTTAGAATCGTTAAAAATACATGAAGTTATTTGGCTTGAAAAATTATACTAAACAAAATCAGAATCTAAATGGGATTTTAAGTCCAGCTCTTAATATCCTTATTTGATTAAAGTACTAACCTCATTCATAAATGTCAGCGAAAATCACTTGATGCTGGTTTATATAATATTCTCATGTTGAACACCACATTAAAACAATCCTTAAAGTAATAATAAACACTGACTAAGTTAATGCTGGATTTTTGTATCTCATTTTAAGAGCATAACTTTAAGAGAAAAATAATAAGGCAAATGGAAATGGAAATAACTACTTACTAACCAGTCATTCCACTAAATAATAAAGGTCAAATTAATGATTTCATTCCTACACTATTACTCCTTTGGATAACAAAGCTGTAAGTCTAATAGCCTAACGATGTTGGAAACCTCCACTGCACTTATTTTGGAGGGCATTTGATGGACCAAGGGTGAGGGGATTCAGGGTAAAACCAATGAATAGTAGAGGCATAAGCCCATTGCTATAATTCATTTGCCAAAAAAAAAGGAGTTCTTGCAGAAACTAACACACCATTGTAAAGCAATTATACCCCAATAAAGATGTAAAAAAAAAAAAAAGGAGTTCTTTACTCATAAAGAATGTTGTACAGGATACTTGATGGCTATTAAGACAAAGTCTGTGGATGGTAGGGTTGCAGAAGAGGTATGGGCAAGGAAGCCAAGTCAACACACAGAGTAAGCGTCGATTCTAGTGATAGTAAATCACAGCTCCTTCATGATGGAAGGGTGTCAAAATCACCTCCTTCCCTGGGGTAGCTGGCTAGTCCCTGTGGGAAAAGGGACTTTGCTGAGGGCTCAGCGGACGCCTGGTTGCCCCCCCCAGAGTTCCACGAATCGCTGTCTGTCTCTCAGGATCTTCACTAGATATGCAGAGGACGACTAGGTTGAACGCCTAAATTGGCAGCAAACAGATCAGCTTGGGTGAGGGGGAGCCCATGTTACTGGAATCATTTCATCGCTGTCACTTCGTTCACAAGCCCAGGGAGCAGCTCTGAGCTGGTGAGGAGAGGCTGGCTGAGACTGAAGCGGTCCCATCTGCGGATCACGGAGCCTACGGACACATCCTGTCCCAGATCCTCATTTCACCAGTCTCTCATATTCCTCCTAAACTTCCAGCCAACCTGTTAGCCACTCACGAATTCCTCCCAGTTTATGTCTCTGGCCCTTTCTCTTTCCAAGCAAAGCAAATAATCAGACGTGCTGTTTGCGATTTTTTTCCTACTGGGAAGATTTTCCCTCCCTGAGGTCCTGGGCCACCTCGGAGGAAGGCTGCACTAGTCCAATTCTAGCTGGAACCAGCATGTCATGCAAAACCACCTCTGGGCCACACCTGAATTTTTGCCTTTTCAGTCAACTGATCAAAGGAAACTCCTCAAGGAACCCGGGGTGGGTTGAGGGTAAGAGATTAGAGCAGCAGAAGCAGATGCCAAGATAAGCCGAGGCACAAAGTAGGCACAATGTGTGTACATGCACCTTCGGTAACTTCCTGAATCCCATCTCTTAGGTAGCACTGTTGCTTGATGATGGACTGCTTCTGAGCAAACCCAGCTTTACGACGTTTTGGATTAAAAAGGCAGTTCAGGGCTTCCCTAGTGGCGCAGTGGTTGAGAGTCCGCCTGCCGATGCAGGGGACGCGGGTTCGTGCCCCGGTCCGGGAAGATTCCACATGCCGCGGAGCGGCTGGGCCCATGAGCCGTGGCCGCTGAGCCTGCGCGTCCGGAGCCTGTGCTCCGCAACAGGAGAGGCCACAACAGTGAGAGGCCCGCGTACCGCCAAAAAAAAAAAAAAAAAAAAAAGGCAGTTCAGGTCAAATGTTCATTTGGGGCATCTTAGCCAGGTTCTGTGTCTACCAGGGACTAGTAGCAAGTTGTGAGCAGTAGCTATTTCTCAAAGAGGGAAAGGATTTGTTTCCCAAACCCTAAGAGTCTTCTCTTGGGGGTGGCCAGGGGCTGCATACAGCATCTCTATTTTTCCATAGACGTTCTGTGTGCCACTGGATCTTCCCAGTCATGAAGCCCAAGTAGCAGAATTTCTTCTGCTTCATCTTGGGCCATCTTCAGAGCCTTTTCCTGCTCTGGGACCCCCTCAAACCTGACAGCTTCATGGTAAATGGGCAACTTAGCACATTCAGACGTAGCTTATGTCGCTACCAGAAGCCCCTTCTTTTTAATGAAAAAAAATCGTGCTTCAGAGGAGTTAATCAGTTTCACTGGTAAATAACGCATGTGTACATACACATATGTAAATGCTGTTTCCTAATCAAATAAGTATAAAGCAATTTGTATATGGTATTTAATAGTTTCTTCTGACTCAACAGTCTAGTTAAAGGCAAAATTCCACAACATGCTAAATTCTAATTTTTTTTTTTTTTTTTGCGGTACGCAGGCCTCTCACTGTTGTGGCCTCTCCCGTTGCGGAGCACAGGCTCCGGACGCGCAGGCTCAGCAGCCATGGCTCACGGGCCCAGCCGCTCCACGGCATGTGGGATCTTCCCGGACCGGGGCACGAACCCGCGTCCCCTGCATCGGCAGGCGGACTCTCAACCACTGTGCCATCAGGGAAGCCCAAGTTCTATTTTTAAATTTTACTACATCAACATGTTATTGAACACTTTGATTATTTTTATTTATCTTTTCTCTTGTTTTTATCATTAGGCATTTTTTTGAAGAATGTAGCATTGCATGGAACTAGCAAATGATTAATAAGACTTCAATTTGGGGAAATTAAAGAAATTAGTCAACATGCAAGCTCTCGCTGCCTCATCTGCTCTCTGTCATGCATGCCTAAATTATCTATGCATCATTTTATCTGGATTTATATCCCTCACTACGGAAAAAATTAAAAGGTGAAAAAATTTTAAAATATTCAGAAAGACTGTGTATGTTAAGAAATACCCTGAAAAAGAACTCTCCGTTGATTATTAATATCACAGATTGATGCATTTATTCTTTAGGGCTGAAGAATTAGTCTTCTGTTCATGAAAAGGAAATAGGCAGCTGGCTTGTACTCAAAGCTGGAAGAGCTGAAAATATACTGATTAAAGATGACTTTGAAAGAGGAAAAGGCCAGAATCCTGTTACAACTAATCATTTTATGTATTGCTCTCTCGATCTTTGCCCATGCGCATGCACATTTTCTACATTATTCATTAATACACTCCACAATCATTTACTGAGTCTCCTGTGTGCTGGCATTGTTATAAACAAAGCACATGCACAGTTTTGTATTTACTTTTACAACTGAATATGATAATATACATTTTTGTCATATTCTTACTGGTCAACGTCAACTTCTCAAGCATCATTTTACTAAAACACGAATGTTATGGAGCTGTAGGTTTTTCAGTTTTCACCTTCATAGACAACTCCTCATTACGAGGCAGTAGAACATAGTGACTAAGGTTTGGGTTCTGGGGCTAGATGGATCCAAGTCCAAATTCTGGATCCCCACGTACCATGAGACCCACTAACCTCTCTAAGCTTCCTCATTTGGGAATCGTGATCACAGGAGCACCATTCCTGTGGTTGTTTGAGGATTAAATGACACGGTAACATATGAAATGCTTAAGACAGTGCCTAGCACAAAATCAACACTGCTTGTGTTTTTTTCACATATCTCTGTTATCAACCAGTGGAAGTTCTTTTTATTCTTCATGGTTCAGCTCACATATTCTCTCCTTCATTAAGCTTTTTCTCATCTTTCCAACTGGAGATCCTCTTTCCTTCCACCAACCTTCCACACATTGTGTTTGTATCGTTCTTACAGCATTTGACACTTTACCCTTTGCTTTCAAAATGTGTACACCTTTCTCTTACTCACATTGCCAGATTACAAACTCCTTAACAGTATTTTTCTACCTTTCACCCCTACTGGGATGCCTAACGAACTTGCACATTAAATAGATGCTCAATAAATATTTACTAAGTTGGAAAAATTGTGGATTGTGACTATATTCTACAGGTAGAAAAACAATGATACAGACACGCAATGAGTTTGTGATTAAAATTATTTTAACGTTCAATTGATTTTAGTTTCCAATTAAAAATGATCCATTCCTTTGCAAATCAGTAACACCTGAATTAGAGACTGTTGTCCTATACCAAGGCCTACCTTGTTCTTGGATGATTTCAGTACTTTTTTAATTCTCTTGACCACTTGCAACTTTTTATTCCGCATAAGTTTATGTTTCTCTTAGAAACTAATAAGTCACCTGGCCCAGTTACAACTATTTTGGTTCTCCAAACAAATAAATGTTTCCCAAAATCTTTTCCTAATGTTCTGACTTACCAATTATCACGTACTTCTTTGCTATATTTTGTTATGCTATTTTTTGCATAAAGCATCAGAATTATTTTCTTCTTTTTGCAGATTATTCTCAGTTTACAAGTATTTGCAGTATCTATAATGGTGTTAATTAAACTCACGAAATAATTTTAATGTACCTTTTCTGTATCTATATGAGAGAACAAAACTGAAAAATGACTTACAGCTCTTAAAGTGTTGCTCGAATCCCAAAAGCTTCGCTTCAAATCCACATGTTACCATAAGTAACATCATCATAAAATAATTTAAGAGCATGAAGCAATCTGATTGGCCTCCAGCCATTAGTTTATAAACTTATCAACATAATTCCATTCTTATCTCTTAACTGATGACCATGAATAATGAGTTTAAAATGAAGCTATAATTGCATTAGTCATGGTTATCCTTGATGAATGAACAAATGCAAAAATTGTTGCACTACAGAGATACACATTAATATGATCAGCCATGTAATTATAGTACAGTAATTCAATGCCCTTATGTAGTCGGTGTATAACATATAGACACATCACTAGAAAAAAATTTGATTCAGATTTTTGTAAGGATCCACAAAACTCTGTGTAAGTTATTACAGAAAAGCTAATTACAATGTGTGTCCTTTGGAAAGCTTGCGACTCACCTAACTTCCAAAGTAAAATAAAATCAGTTCAATTAGAGACAAGTAATAACAAATGATTATTTCTGTTTCTAAAGCTGCTAGACATCTTTCACAATTTATCTTGTGATTACATTGGACTTTATACACTTTGCTTTATTAACACCCATTACAGTTAAGAATGAAATTATCACACCAACAATAACACACTAATCTTGTGTATTTGCTGGGCACTTTCTAATTCTCAACCATTTCACCTGCAATATCTTATTTGAAATCAATTTTTGCCTAATGTGTCAGCCCCTGTTGGTATGCAAACGACCTTGTACTACAGGGTCATTTGGGCCCTCGTAAATTCTCCCCATGCTAAGGAAACTCTTGGTCCCAATTTTCCCAGCAATATCAACTACTAAGGTATTGTCCTCACCCCCAAAACCTCCCTCTGCTTTGTGATGCTGAGTCTGGGACCCTGCAGATTAAATTTCTGCTTTGCCACAGGCTTCTTGAGGCTCTACCAATAGGGAGAGAGACAAGGACAGAGAGGGAAAGAGAGAACAGAGGAGAGAGTTGTTTCTGTTTACATCCTGGCTCCCCAGGACTTCCTTGGTGGCCCAGTGCTTAAGAATCCCCCTTCCAAGGCAGGGTACTCAGGTTCAATCCCTAGTCAGGGAACTAAGATGCCCCACATGCTGCGGGGCAACTAAGCCCGTGTGCCACAACTACTGAGCCCGTGTGCTCTGGAGCCCGCGAGCCACAACTAGAGAGAAGCCCACGAGTCACAACAGAAGATCCAGCATGCCACAACAAAGATCTCACATGCCACAACTGAAGACCTGACGCAGCCAAATAAATAAATAAACATGTAAATAAATAAATAAATATTTAAAGAAAAAAAGCAAACATCCTGTCTGCCCTCCGTGGCCTCAGGACACCCACCACCACGCTGGCACCTGGTTCCAGCCTTTCCCCAGCACTCCCAGGACCAGCCTCCTTGCACCCTCAGAGGTACAGCCCAGCCACGACTGCACGCTCCTCAGAACAGTCTCCACTCTACAGCACCCTTTCTTCAGGACAACAGGTTCTTTTTCCTTCATGAGTTGATTTTGATTTTTCAATTATGTAAAATATTTACATAGCTCCAAAGTTGCCTCCACCCTTTTCCCTTCCCTCACTCTATGGGTAACCACTTTTATTGTCTTTGAGTTTATTCCTGTATTACTTCTTTTGAAAATATGAGAAAATGGTATGTAGTCTTTTTTAAGTTTGAATTTTCCTTTATTTCTGAAAATTAGAGGCACACTTACTCCATGTTGTGACCAAATGCTCAATGACTGAATGTTGAATTTTTAGAATCTTATCAAAAATCCTCAGCCATGAAAATTTCCAGATAGGGCATTTTCTTGAAAGATTCCTGGCATAAGTAGAATTAAATAAGTAATGAAATAAAGCTCTTGAAGATGGTTTTATGTGATGCTAAACTAGTATATCAAATAATACTCCAGATTACAATTATAGTATTACCTAATCTCTTATTCTGCACTGAATTAAAAACCTTTAAAAAATATTTGTCGGCTTAAAGAATGCAATGTTCAAAACACTAATTTGAAAAGATACATGTATATAGTCTTATCACCCCTTCAGCCTTTCTTAAACAAAGGATAGTCACTCTACATGCTGTTCTGCACCTTATTTACTTCCAATGTGGAATCAAATAGCAATAGAGATGGCTTAACCTCTTTGTTTCCAACTCTTATGCCTCCAGTTTCTCATATCTCATGACACTGGCTGATACTCCCAAAGTTAAACAGTAGTAGAGATACTCAGTGTCTTTTCTTCCTCTTGACTTTAGTAAGAATTCCTCCAATTATGTTCTTAATTAGGTAAGATGGTCACTTCATTAGTTAAGATGAGTATTATATACATTATCATATTAGAGCAGCTGTCAATTTCTAATTTGTTACTTTTTAACCTGAATGGGTGCTGAATTTTTCAAATGTCATTTAAGCATCGCTGTAGATGATCATATGATTTTGATCCTTAGTTCTAATAATATGATGAATTCTATTACTGGATTTCCAAATAGGGAGGCACCCCTAGGGCAGGTCCCTTGTGATCACTGAAGATCTCGTGTGGTTGAAACGTCTCATCATTCAACAGTAAGATAAAAAACTGGAAACTTAGTAGTGGGTCCTGTTTTTTAAATGGCATCATATTATTTGTGTAAAAAACTTGGACTTCATCCTAAAAGCAATGAGAAACCATCCATTGAGTCCTGAGTTTTAGAACCATCTCTCTGCAAGCAGAGAAAATCCAATTTGAAGCAGAAGAGTTATTATAATGAACCAGGTGAGAAATGATAAGGCCTGAACTAAATATGGGAGAATCCAGAGATATTGAGGAAATGTCATTGTCATGACTAATTGAGGGAAGAGGATGAACAGGAAGGAGGGGCCTAAGATAACTTCCGGGTTCTGGCTGGAGGACGAGACAGATGGTTGGGCGTTAACTGGGACGGAGAATACAGGAAGATGAGGAGATCTGACAAGAAGGATGATAAGTCTACGGTGAGTTTTAGATATTTGTGGAACTTCCAAATATGGACCTTTTTTCCCCTAGAGGTTGGGAGAAATGTAAGGGACATAAATATAAATTTTGAAACCATCGACGTAGAGATGGTAATTGAATCTACAGAGTGGATGAAATTTCGAAAAGAGTGGAGACAGCAGGAGAAGAAGAGGGCAAAGGTCAAGGCCACCTCACTCACCCCAGGGAGTTGTGGGGAAGATTAAATGATACAGTGTGTATGAAAATACTCTCTATGTTACCTATTGTTTTCTTCCTAACATCCTTTTCATGGTTTACACGGTTTAAATCAACATGGCTTACAGCAAACATAGTTTATGACTCACATTCATATATGTATATATAAAAATCAAATAAAGACTACGTAAAATTTCCAATCCTACTTCTGTCTCTTCTGGGAAGAATGCTGCAAAATTCCATAGCAGCCCATTTGATGCTTCCTGAGTTTGTTTCTACCTGTAAATGCAAATAATATTTGTTTTTTACAAGTGCTTTTAAACCCCTTTGGGAAAAAAAGGTCACTTGTATTTGAAAAATAATATATGATAGTAGTAACTTTCAAAACATACATATACAAATTGGATCTTATTTACCAAACCTTATTCTACTATCCATAAGTATTTTTATAAGCATATAGCTTCTCCATTCAGTTTCTTTTCACCAATTAAAATGAAAGTCTATGGCACATATATACAATGCAATATTACTCAGCCATAAAAAGAAACGAAATTGAGTTATTTGTAGTGAGGTGGATGGACCTAGAGTCTGTCACACGGGGTGAAGTAAGTCAGAAAGAGAAAGACAAATACTGTATGCTAACACATATATATAGAATCTAAAAAAAAAAATGTCATGAAGAACCAAGGGGTAAGATGGGAATAAAGACACAGATCTACTAGAGAATGGACTTGAGGACATGGGGAGGGGGAAGGGTAAGCTGTGACAAAGCGAGAGAGAGGCATGGACATATATACACTACCAAACGTAAGGTAGATAGCTAGTGGGAAGCAGCTGCATAGCACAGGGAGATCAGCTCGGTGCTTTGTGACCACCTGGAGGGGTGGGTTAGGGAGGGTGGGAGGGAGGGAGATGCAAGAGGGAGGAGATATGAGGATATATGTATATGTATAACTGATTCACTTTGTTATAAAGCAGAAACTAACACACCATTGTAAAGCACTTATCCTCCAATAAAGATGTAAAAAAAAAAAAAAAGTCTGAAGTACTACAAAATGTATTTTATGTACAGAACCGATTTATAACTTCAGAAACGTCACCACAATCCTCATGTTCAACCCTTACAACCTGCAAAATGTGTAGTATATTGGATGCCAAACAGAAATACTAGAGGAATAAACAAAGTAGATGCTTGGGAAGTTTAGTACAAGGGCTACAACATAACAATAGGTGGTGCTGCTGGGATGGATACTGAACGTGTACATTTGATTCAACACAATGTCATGGAAATTCTTCCTGAATGGAAGGACTATGCTTATTAAATTAAAGGTTGGTTTGGGAACAGAATGGAAATCTGATCAGGAGGAGCGTTTGAGAGACAAAAGCTTCCAGCAACTTTGCGGACTGAACAGAAAGATACTTCCACCAGTGGGAGCTAGTTTTTGTAAGCAGATTTTCATGTAAAGCCATCAAATTCTATGTTAATTTCTCAAACCCAGAGGCAGCCTGAGTCCTCTGTGCTTCCATTTGTCAAACAAAACCAAGTTATAACTGCCAGGTTCTAAATTTGGATAGGTGCAAAATATACTCATAAATGCTCTTTTTTCATATTAGTAAAATGACTTTTTAAAAATTTATTTATTTTTTATTGAAGTATAGTTGCTTCACAATGTCATGTTAGTTTCATGTTAGTTACAGCAAAGTGATTCAGTTATACATATACGTGTATATATTCTTTTTCAAATTCTTTTCCCATATAGGTTATTACAAGATATTGAGTAGAGTTCCCTGTGCTATATAGTAGGTCCTGGTTCGTTATCTGTTTTATATATAGTAGTGTGTATATGTTATTCCCAAATTCCTAACTTATCCCTCCCCCCTCATAAATGCCCTTTAGCATAACTATGCTATTATGATTTCTCTCTTTCTCATACTGTAATTAAAGTGGAAGAAGGTTTAAAATCTGGATTCCCCCCCCCCCCCGCCTCAGCAGGTGTGGTAGCTCAAGAGCCTTGACCTTGAGCAATGTCATCAGTTAAGATACAGGCCTTTGACATTTGGGCTGTAGGATTTGGAGAGGTTCTACACACCTGCTCTCCGCTGTGGCCAGCTGATTTGAAGTATCATGATAGACTGGAGTTAGATGAAGAAAACTTTCAAAGGAAGAGAACAAACCTGCATATCCCATTTTTCTAAAGCCATTTCTAACCTTGCAATCAAAATGATGTTTTTCCTCTTCTTATATGTCTTTTTAAAGTATGTGACCTTTGTGGCAGAAATGTAACCTCCACACCTCTCTTTGGGGCAGAGTTCCAGCTGCAGGGTAGGTGTCCCCACCATGTACTCCCTGGCACACTATACTTCCTTTGCTTGGCACTCCGTCTCCAGAGTGACAGATGTAAATAACTACTTAATTCTCTAGCTTCAGGCTTGTTCCAGGTCCGGATCGCAGTGCCTACCACATAGCAGGTACCCAGTAAATATGTGTTAGCTGAAAGCATGAACTCCCGGTACTTATGCGTGGGTATTCTCCAAAGAACCTACACGTTAACCCTTGATTCCAACCACTATCTCTTTTTGAGAACTGGTCAATTCAATGTAATAGCAAGTTTGCATTCGCTCTTTTTTGTTCAAAATTGAGTTAAATGTTCTCCCAGTGGATTATTAGAAACAGCAAACTCTGAACTCATGACTAGTGCTTTTGTACTCTTCGTGGGAAAAAAATAAGCTGAAAAGAAGAAATCCAGAACCTGCCAGCTTTGGGAACTACAGGCGTAATGGGAATTATCTGTCCAGCCTACTATGGAATTACACCAATCTTAATTATAGCACAGAGATACTCCCTCAGATGGATTATTTTAAGGTAGTAAGGAATTAACCAATAAATTTTATTCCATGATTATTTCATATAAATGCAGCATCTTGAGTTTGGAATAAGGTAAAGGCACATCTGGTTTTCTCTATTCACCCCAAAGTATCATGTTTGGACACTTTTCTCTATGAGTTTCATGAGACGGCATACGTGGCATAGATGTATTTTATGGCTATGAGATAGGTTATGAAGTCTCTGGTAAAGTCAATCTCTCTCTCTATGGGTCTCTTTTTTAGAAAATCCGTTTATGTGAAATAATTGGGGTAGATTAGTCAAAAATGCTTTCATCTTTGTTTCTTGACTACATTGCATTTTAAAATAATTAAACTCCAGATTGTTTCTGTTTTTCACCTAAGTTTACTGGCACCCAGCAAAGAAGCCTCCACTTTGATTTTAATCATGGCCAGACGATGGAAGCTCTCTGTCTCAGAAGCAGCAAGAGCAGCAAGTAGAAACCCTGCTGGGTAATTTCAAAGCAATGCACTTCCTGCTGGTAGCCCTACGGTATGATTTCTGTTCTGCCAAAAGCACCAATAGATGGCAACTGCCAATTTGCACCTCACACATAAATTCACATTATGCCAATAGGCTTCGAGGGAAACCACAAGCTACCCCGCTCAGCCATCAGAGGTCTGTTAACAGACCTTTAACTATGATCTATTGTGCAGCAGGGCCTGAAAGACGCAAGCGGAGTCCACTTTATAGAGACTGCATTGGCCTGACACCGTTTTTCTTGAGATAATTATAAGTGTTTATTTTGGCTTTTAACAACTTTAACCACATTATTTAGCATGTTGCTGTTTGCCTTCAAGTTAAATAAATACAGAGTTCTCCCAGGAATGTTCCAAAAGCTCACACGTAGGGTGGTTTCATCAAGGACAGAAGCCAGCGTATGAGATGGAGGTGGTTAATTACACCAGAGCTTCAAGGATTGGAAGATGCTTCCCTCCACAAACTAGTAGGCAAGCAAGTTATACCAAGAGACAGAGAATTCATAAAAGGTGTGATCTTCCTAATTAAAATACCATGGATCTCCCTTTGCTTTGAGGTTCTGTTCTCAGTGGTTTTTAAATGGAGAAAGGGGTTTACAAGGAATCCTGCATAATGGCCCGCAACGTCTTCGAAGACAAATTTTGCTGCCATTGCCATGTGGAATACAGAATTGCATTTCTCTGAGCTATCTAGAATTAGGTTTAAAAATAACCTTAGCTGGGGCTTCCCTGGTGGCGCAGTGGTTGAGGGTCCACCTGCCGATGCAGGGGACACGGGTTCATGCCCCGGTCCGGGCAGATCCCACATGCCGCGGAGTGGCTGGGCCCGTGCGCCATGGCCACTGAGCCTGAGCAAAATAAATAAATAAATAAATAAATAAACTTAGCTGATCACAAAGGAGTCACTGTTAACTTTGAGCAACTATTGAAACATCATATTGTGCCTAATTGCACTTGATCACCCAGTAATAGCAGAACTATAATATACTTCAATGAATTCTGAAAATATCTGCCTCCATTGGAAAAAGGTTTTTACCAAACTAAAAATGATAATTCACCTTATTCCTAAATCACCTCATTCAGTGTGTATGTGAGTCAACTGGTGTATAGCTCTAGATTACTCAATACATAGATTTAGTGTATAACAAAACTTATATGCCATTTTTCTGGGTTAATTTTTTTTTTTTTTTTTTCCAGTACGCGGGCCTCTCACTTGTTGTGGCCTCTCCCATTGCGGAGCACAGGCTCAGCGGCCACGGCTCACGGGCCCAGCCGCTCCGCGGCATGTGGGATCTTCCCGGACCGGGGCACGAACCCGCGTCCCCTGCATCGGCAGGCGGACTCCCAACCACTGCGCCACCAGGGAAGCCCTGAGTTAATATTTTTATCTGATGCTGTACACTCTGTTATTCATTACACTAAAGTTTCAAAGTCAGATCTTTTCTTCTATAGTATGTATTTCAATCCTTTAAAGTAGTCACTTTAACTTCCTTACAGAACTAATGATGAGCACTCTCTATTTTACTTGGAATTGTTTTTTTCTTCCCAAGACTCTCACATGGACATGCAAGATTATTTTAACATGATAACAGCTGAAACAGGATGGCCAATGAGAGATACGGTTTCAAAAGGACCAATTTCATTAAACAGGTATTATCTCTTTAAACTGTCATGTTTCTTTTTCATGAAAACCTGCAGGGCAACTTGTAATAAGACCATCAGATTCCTGTTCTGTTTCACAAATCCAGGAGCCAATTATTCATAAATAAAAATTCTCTGGGCGTAATCTCTATCTCAAGTTTAGTAGATTCATGTCCAACAGATAACTCCCAGATTGATAAAATGAATACAAGAAACAAATACGGGAAAATCGAGTTTCTAGTGTAAATCAGTACTTTAAATATTCCCAGGAAATAATAGAGATTCCAGAGTCTTATGTACACAAATATTGTTTAAACATATGTAGACAATGATTAAAAAGGGGGTAAATATTTTTAAAGGTTGAAAGTTCCAAATGTAACCAAGCCACAGTCAGAACGAGCAAAGGTCAAAGTACCTGTGCATTTCAGGTTGGCTTTTCCTCTAGTGATTAGCGGTTGCCAGGGCCCTTTTATCATTTGAGTAAAAGTTCCAATATTTCTTTGCTCCAGCAAACCTCCTAACAGAAATCTCATACATCCCATAATTAAGAGACCTGGATTCTGGCCTCGCTTCTGCATTGACAAAGTGGTACAATCTTTAATCTGCTTCCCATTCACTAGTAAGAATTTCTTATTCTTTCCGAGTTTAGTGCTCTTTCATTAGATTATGCTAATTGAATGAAACGATGAAACATTAATTTTCTCACTTCATTCTACCTAGCAGGGATGTATTACAGTGAAAACTATATAGGGTATAAAAGTAAGGCACAACAAAATAGTTCATATAAAATCTAAAACCTTCCACACTAATCCATTTTTGCTGTGATTCATATCAAATGGTGAGTTTTTTCTAATCTGAGAGGATTAGACTGGCCTCTAATTCCTTTTCTACACTACTGAATACCAGAATATACTGGACCAATGTCTTCAAAGTTATTTTGAGCCTATAATTCTATATCAAACTAAATTATTATTCACATCTATGGTAATTTTAATGAATTTTATGAACTCTGTCTTAGCATTTCCAACTACTTCTAAAACCCCAGTTTTTCCCCTTTGAGTATATTACACTAATTTTCTAAGAAGGTCATGAACGTATTGCTTACTAAGAAGAAATGAAGTATTAGTTGATTAAATTAAGGCAACTAGTAAACGTAAAAGAAATTTACTTATAATAAATAAATAAATATTCACATCTATTAATCTAAGCAAATTAATCTTCAGTCCTACAATGACTTGGAAAGTTTATCCATGCACACATATTCTGAAAAATTCATGAGTAAAATATTAATAATTCAAATCTACCAGTAAATTACAAGAAGAATGCTCAATAAACACACAGGCTTATTCTTAGAATTTAAAGATGGTTTAAATGTATAAATCTATTCATTCAATTCACCATATTAACATATAAAAGGAGAAAACCCATAGGTTTATTTTGAAAATTTCTGGTAAAGCATGTCCTGTAATTACTTTTGTTGATAAAGGGAGAGAATAAGATGCCTAGAAAAGTTATAACTTAAACGTTATATAAAAACCTGTGATAAATACAATAATTAAGGATTGCCAAATGAAATCAGGAGCTAGACAAGGACACTCACTATCATCACTATTATTCAAGCTTATTTTGAAACATTCCAGCCAATGCAATAAAATAAGAAAAGTGAACTGTACACATTGGAAATCAAGAATCAAAACAAAGCTGCCGTTATTTGCATAGTATACATTTGTCTGCCTTAAGACACAAGGACAACTGAAAAATTACTAAAACTAATAAAAGAGTCCAGTAAGGTAGCCAGGTAAAATATAAATATATAACAATTAATAATAAATTAGAAATATAATGGAAGAAATATCCAATTTTCTAGAATAACAGAAAGCAATAAAATGAATAGGGACAAGACTAACAAAAAAGTTCATGTAGTCTTGAAGAAAACATGTATATCTAACGGAAGAATCTTTAAAAGTACTGAATAAATTAAAAGTCATAACACCCCACTAGATGAGAAGACAATAAATTATGACATGATTATGTGAGTGAACAAAGTACTGCAGACTGGGCAGCTAAACAAGAGAAATTTATTTTCTCACAGTTATGAGGCTAGAAATCCAAAATCAAGGTGTCAGCAGGTTAGTTTCTTCTGAAGTCTCTCTCCTTGGTCTTCATGTGTCCTTCCCTCTGAATCTGCTTGTTTCAAATTTCCTCATCAGTTATGTTAGATCAGTGCCCCCATAATGATCTCATTTAACTTAATCACCTCTTTAAAGGCTCTGTCTCAAAATACAGCCACATTCTGAGGTACTAGGGGTTGGACTTCAGGATATGATTTGGTGGGGAGAGGGGGGCACAACTCAGCCCATAACAATGACATTTCTTTCTCAAGGTAATCTAAACTTTCAAAAAAATTATTATTGAAAACTCAACAGAACTTTTTATGGAAACTGACAAGGTTACTATAAAATTTACCCATTAGAGTAAACTCATAAGAAAATTGTAAAATACAACAGCATTGAGGGACAACTTGCTATACCAATTGTCAATGCATTCTATTTACCTATGAAAGTGCTCATGGTATAATGTTTAAAAACACTGATGGGGACTTCCCTGGTGGCACAGTGGTTAAGAATCCACCTGCCAATGCAGGGGACAGGGGTTCGAGCCCTGGTCCAGGAAGATCCCACATGCTGCGAAGCAACTAAGCCCATGCTCCACAACTACTGAGCCTGCACTCTAGAGCCCGCGAGCCACAACTGCTGAAGCCCACGTGCCCAGAGCCCGTGCTCTGCAACAAGAGAAGCCACCGCAATGAGAAGCCCATACACTGCAATGAAGAGTAGCCCCCGTTCACTGCAACTAGAGAAAGCCCGCGCAAACAATGAAGACCCAACACAGACAAAAAAAAAAAAAAAATTGACCATGAATAGGCAATATTCAGCTGTTTACTAGCTCGTAACCCTGGGCAAGTTACTTAACCTACTCGGACCTCAGTTTCCTAATATGTAAAATGGTGATAATAATGTTAATTACCACATATGGTAGTTGTGAAGATTAGTACAATGATGCCAGGTGCTTATTGAAGTTTCAATAAATATTAGAGATTATTGTTATTAAGGACCGCTGCTATAGAATTAAAACAGTATGAAGAATAGATAAATAGATCAGTGGAACAAAATAGAAATTCCCAAAAGAGAGTGACGATTATATAGGAATTTAGTTTATGAAAATGTTGGCAATAAAATCTGTGAGTAAAAGGTTAACTGATGCAAAGTGAAGAGAAAGCCACTTCTGTAAGAAAATATTTGCAACATATTTAGCAGAAACAGAATTAAAATTCATAATATATGAAAAAAGTTAAACTAAAGAAAAATGGGCAAAAATCATGAACTGGCAGAAGACGAAGTACTAAAGACTAATAACCATGCAAAATCATGTACAACTTCATAGATAATAAAGGAAATGGGATTAAAAAGATGTTTTAACTGCTCAACTGGTAAAAACTCCAAGGACTGATAATATCCAGGGTCCATACAGTTTGGGAAATGGAAACAATATATTGTTAGTATAGACTTTTAAAGCACAATGTGGAAATGTCTGTCGAAATTATAATGCACAAGTTACTTGACTCTACAGGTTTACTTACAGGAATCTCTCTTACAGAAGCAATAAGGCAGATGGGTGTATAGAAACTTTATTCTTTGTAGTAGTAAAAAAATTGGAAACAACCTAACTATCCAGCAAGAGGGGAACGCTGAAATAAATTATGAAACATTCATTCATAGAATGTTAAAAAGAATTACATAAACAAAATATGACATAAGAAAATGTCTATCAGTTATTATTATTTGTGGTTTTTAAAAACCTTTATGTCTAAGCATGAATAAATGCCTAGAAAAATGTCTGGAGATACATATATGAATAATAGTTATCCCCAGACAGGGAAAAAGGCTGGAAGATTAAGATACTTTTAAGGAGGCTTATTTTTATATATCTAAATCAGTTGTAATTTTCAAAGTTAATCAGGTATTTCTTTTATATTTAAAAAATTTAAAGATACATCCTTTTGAAGTTTATTCTTCTAACCCATTTCAATATAAATTCCTACCAAGGTATGCCAAGTCCAGGAGTATCACTGAAAATTAGCTACTGCTTTCTGAAGAATTTGGGCTGCAACTAGATACAATGTTGGTATCACATTGTTCTGCCAGCCTCTCAAAACAAATATTAACCAAGATTGATTTTTCTACTTTTTATTAATTTTTACAAAAGCTTCAAAAGACAAGTTGAAATTATGGCTTTTTCCATTTTATACATGAAGATAGTCATAAAAGAATTAAAGAGTTTGAACCAAGTACAAGTCAAGAACAGAGTCTAAATTTGGGTATCCGTTAAATCAGAATAAGACTATTACAATACCATGTGATTTTCTTCCATATCAGAAATTCTTCCCATTACAATAATTCTCCTGTAGCCATAAAAAGTGATTATGTTTTGAAGTATAAAATCTGACTATTTGCCCCCAAGTCTGAATTCAAATTCAAAGTTAGATGAAATAATTAGTGTAAAAAACAGGTTTTTGCAGAGAAATTAATGTTTACTGCATATTTTAATCCTTTTCTAAAATTTTCCTAAGCTTCTCTCTCTTGATGTAAATAGTTCCTTTTGGGTATCCTCTAAGGAATTCATACTGTTTTGTAAATGCCCTGGAAGACTGGATACCAGGCTAAATAAAACAGTACAAACATTTTGGTAAACTTCCTGGGTCATGTCACGACTTCTGCATATTGAAAGAGTCACACCAGGCCAAACTGTTTGAAAGTCTAGAGATTCATGGAGAACAGCTTTGAAAGAATGGTAGTCTCATTATTTAACCCTATCTAGCACTTGACCCCTGTGCATTAATCGTGTGCATGTAAAAGCTGGACCAAAAGGAAACAATGCTAGGACACATTCCTGATCTTTTTCCTCTGACCTCATGTTTGTACAACTTTACTGGTTGCCGTTGGCTGTCATGCTTCATACTTGGAAATATGTCATAGCATTATATATACATTTCAGTGGTAAAAAAAACTTTATTTGCTAATTCCATTCTCATATAATGAAGGGGAGGGCGAGGATTCCCTTTTATCCCTACTTGTACAATATTTCAAGGACATGTTCATATCTCCTTCGAGAAGTCAGACCTGTTGGTGCATTGTGTATAGTTCTGCAACCATCATCATATCTATAATAGCCCATTAATTTGAATTGTAGTATAATTTTGGAACCTGACCACACGTTTCAGTTCATAAATCCAACCAAAATTTTTATGACACATGCAATAAATATCTAACTGTGTAAGTAGTAACCTTACCGAAAATAGCTGATAAAATTAAATGTAAACAGACTGTTGCAGATTTCTTCAGAGGAAATATTCATCATAGTGTACATGTAACTATAAATGCGCACCTCACAGGTCTATGTAAGGCTACGGAATATTTAATTTCCCTAGACAGAGGTCAAGCAGTTATCTTTCAGTAAAAGGTAAGCAAAATTCACACAGTATCCTGATAGTTTTGCTTTCCCTTTTATCCACTCCTGATGCCAAGGAACTGTAAAAGGGCAGGGGCTTAACCATGCACCGTCTGTGCTCCCTGCGTGTGGGAAGTGACGACTGGGTGGCAAAAGCTTTGATTCTACAAACGTCAGAGCTGTAGGAACCATCTAGGGAGGAGACGATCTGTGAGATAAAACAAAAACTGGTATGAGCTACTTCCCCCAGATTCCTAATAACCCTTTATGAGATTCTAATGTGTTCAGTTAACTTGACTTTTCCTTTGTGTTGTTTTCCCATCTTTAAGCCACTCCACACTTACTAACTTTGGCTAGATCACTGGTAGTGAAATACAGTCATAAAGCCAGTTCTAGAAGCCATGCCAACCCAAAGTCTAGACCTAGAAGTTCCAGATAAGGGTAATACAAGCCCTCATTCAAAAGTTTACTAGACTGTAAGCTGCTTGAAAATTAACACCATATTTTTGCTATAAAATTATACGTAAGAAGTGTTAAGTACCTCCTACAAATGCCATGGACTTCACTTCAAACAGATGGCAACTAATAATTTGACTATCATTAAATGAGTAAAGGGAACATACCTTTTTATTAATGTTACTGTCACTTTCTTGGCAATCATCTCCTCATTTATCATCAAAGTACTACCTGCTATGGCAAATTCAAAACTTGTTACAAGCAGTTTTCTTTGCTAAATTAATTGTTGGATTCATATATGACCATATGGCTGCCAGCCATGTTCTACTGAAGTGGTTTGCCTGTAAAGTGGAAGAAAACATATTTCTATTCCCAGAAGGAAAAGCAAAAAACCTTTAAGTCACAAAACAAAACAAAAATTTTAAAAGCCCAGAGAAATCTAGCTATCCTGTTGGCATGTGGGTCGGACCAAATTAGAGGCAATGTCCCAATATGAGCCCTTGTCGATTGCGGGGAGAGGCTCTGAATCTTCAGCCCTATTGTATGTTTCTTCCTCCCCTCATTTTTTACAGATGGTAGCAATCATAATGACAGTATTGCTTGCCATTGCATAGCAACAAATGTAATGCATCAGTGAAGCTTCTTTCTAAAATAAGTAAAAGATCAGTAGAAACCTAAGTGTAATTAGAATATTTATTTGAGGAAAAATGATGAGCCAGACATGAAATCCTCTGAATACTTTAAAGGGAAAGCATCCCAAATCAGAGAAGCCAGAGTTGCCTTGGGCATTCCCCTACCATGTCCACAGGGCTCCAGAGACAGACACCAGGTCAAAGGGACTCCTCAGATGGAGGCCAAGGAACATCTCAGCGAGAAGGGGGCCCCGTAGACACACGCAGATGCAAAGAGCACCCACACCTCAACCTATAGCTCTACCCCCTTGACTTCATACACTGTGTGTTATTCATCTCTGGAGCCTCAACTGCACTTTCCCTGACGTATACTAAATAAATAAAAGTTCAAGGATTAAATGAATGAGTGAAAACCATCAATGGCCTGATCGTTGACCAAAATGAGCAAGAAAAAAAAAAAAGCCACATCAGACTAAAATGCTCAGATCTATTAAAAAATAAAAGCTTTAATCTGTTGGTAATAGTCTCTTATTAGAATACTGTATGTATGGGAAATTAAATACCTGTAAGACATCATTATGCCTGGATGCAACGTGTCTTCCATATGACTGATACATCTTTTCCTCCTTAGAGCTGGAAGGTTATGGAAGAACAGAACACTTCTAAGTGTGTTATATTTGTGGTTAAGGCTGATACAATAATACAGCTCATCAACGCTGACCACATTGATTTTACTGTTGATTTCCTTCCTACCGTATTATAAAGAAAACTAAAATTATGAGCACATGACTATTGGTTATTTTAGACCATCCTGTAATTCTTTGCCACTTTAATCAGTGTAACTTGGCAAACAAATCCAGCCAACCAAGACTAGTTAAATGAGCCAAATGTTTATAACATGGTTTAATGACTAACTGTGCATAACTTTATTTAAATGATTTTGTTTTTCCACTACATGGAGTACAGTGTACAAGAGCCACGGCAGAAGGGCACACTGACCCCTTCTAATCTCTAACGGATCTGTTATTAGCCTAATAAGGATCTGGTACTGGACATTTGGTGATGGCATGGTGTAATTTTAGTACTGACCATTTGAATGTTCATGGTAAAGAGGCCGGAGAGAATGGGCAATTACAATTTAATAATACAAAAAAAATGAAAGGCGGGCAAAACGACTTAGCACAGATGAAACCCATCAATTTTGCATTTAGTTGGGATGCTGAGGTCTTTGCATCATAGATTCTCAAGCAAATATCCATAACTCTATGCTTGGAATCCTCTCAGTGAAAGAAAAATATAATAAAATATACAGAAAATTGAGAGAAAACTCAATGGACATTTAATTGTTCTTCATAATCTACCCAACACAGCACCAACACTTATTAACAAAAAGGTTATATTTTCCTTGTTAATAAAATAGAGAAAAAAAATCTGTAAGAGCATAGGTTTTGATACTGGCATATGACAATATGTAATCACAGATAAAGGATATTAATTATACAAGTATTCATTGAATGTCTACCAGTCCTCCTTTATACTACACTATTTTTGTCATATATTTTCCCAGGTACTTAAGAATTCCAGAATCCTTCCTGCCTGACCATAGATTGTCAAAAAGAAGGCACCAGGGTTTCCCTGGTGGCGCAGTGGTTGACAGTCCGCCTGCCAATGCAGGGGACGCGGGTTTGTGCCCCGGTCCGGGAGGATCCCACGTGCCGCGGAGCCGCTGGGCCCGTGAGCCATGGCCGCTGAGCCTGTGCATCCGGAGCCTGTGCTCTGCAACGGGAGAGGCCACAACAGTGAGAGGCCCGCGTACCACAAAAAAAAAAAAAAAAAAAAGGGCACCACAATCGTATCTACAAGGACAAACATTATATCATAGTCTGGTAGGGAAGATACACAAGTAAGAAATTACAGGGCTTCCCTGGTGGTGCAGTGGTTGAGAGTCCGCCTGCCGATGCAGAGGACACAGGTTTGTGCCCCGGTCCAGGAAGATCCCACATGCCGCGGAGCAGCTGGGTCCGTGAGCCATCGCCGCTGAGCCTGCGCGTCTGGAGCCTGTGCTCCGCAACGGGAGAGGCCACAGCAGTGAGAGGCCCGCGTACCGCAAAAAAAAAAAAAAAAAAAAAAGAAATTACAGTCCAGGTGATAAAATGTAATGAGAGTCTCAGCAGGGACACTGATCCATTGGAGGCGAAGACAGAAAGGCAGCAAGAGGAAGATCAGGGAAGTCCTGACAGAGAAATAACCATGAGACTATAGGTCTAAAGAATGAATAGGGGGCTTCCCTAGTGGCGCAGTGGTTGAGAGTCCGCCTGCCGATGCAGGGGACACGGGTTCGTGCCCCGGTCCGGGAAGATCCCACGTGCCGCGGAGTGGCTGGGCCCGTGAGCCATGGCCGCTGAGCCTGCGCGTCCGGAGCCTGTGCTCCACAACGGGAGAGGCCACAACGGTGAGAGGCCCACGTACCGCAAAAACAAAAACAAACAAACAAACAAAAGAATGAATAGGGATGATCTAACCAAATGTGGAGAGCATCAGACATAAGGGTGCAAAGGGAAAAAGTTAGGAAAAATATCCTAGACAGAAGGAACAGCATCCTTGAAGGCCTGGAAGAAAGAGCAAGCATGAAACTGAGGGGTCAGGGAGAAGTCCATCATGGGTAGAACAGGAAGTTAACAGCAGAACAGGAGGAGACAGAAAAGGTCCTTGGGATAAGTAGGGTCCCAATCATGAAGGATCTTATAATCTATGTGGAAGACACTGGAATTAAACCCAAGAACAGAGCGGAGCTAGTGAAAGGTTATAAACAGGGTGTGACATTAGCCTTTTGCAAATATCCCCCTGACTGCCTAGTGAAAGTGGATGTGTAGGACAGACTTCAGGGGAGCCAGCAGAAGTAAGTTAGGAAGAAGCTATTACATAATCTACCCAGGAAATGTTGGTGACCTGCTCTGGGACAGTAGCAGCAGAAAGGGAGAAAAATGTGTGCATCTGAGGGAGTTTTAGGTGGATTTAGTATTAGGTGATTGATAATAATAAGCAATAAGCAGGATTTCATGATTGATTAGATGTGTGAATGAAGGAGAGGGAAGATACCCAAGATTTTGATATATGGGCAGCTGAGTGGGTAGTGGCACCATTCGTTAGTTTAGGTTTAGAAG
The DNA here is from genome assembly GCF_949987515.2 of Delphinus delphis. NCBI lineage: Eukaryota > Metazoa > Chordata > Mammalia > Artiodactyla > Delphinidae > Delphinus > Delphinus delphis. Next base: position 108,762,557 of record NC_082688.1, read on the forward strand.
AAAAAAAAGGAAGAGTGGGGAGGGGGGAGGAAGAAAGGCGGAGGGAGAAGGAGTTAATTTGCTACCTTTCGTAACTTTAGATTTTTAGGGGTCTTTGAAATACTGAACTGTAGAGGTCCTGAAAGCACTTAAACAGGAAATTCTGGGGGTCAAGAAAGAGGTCTAGGATGGGATACAAATCTAAGATATATCATGAAGGATCAGGGAATTTTAATCCGAAGTTCATGATGGGACTCAAAAAAACCACCTGAAATTGTATGCAAAATGTGTGGGTTTAATTTTCTCTTCTCTGGCCTAGTTTCTCAAAGTAAAACTTATATTACTGATTTACAGCTGTATTCTTTCCTAGTACAAGCATTTAATGCTATAAATTTCCCTCTAAACACCATTTTAGCTGCATCCCACTAATTTGATATAGGATGTTTTTATTGTCATTCAATTCAAAAATTTTTCTGATTCCCTCTGAGATCACCTCTTTGACCCATGGATTATTTAAAGTATGTTGTTGAATTTCCATGTATTTTTGTATTTTCCAGATATCTTTCTGTAACTGATTTCTAGTTTAGTTCTATTATGATCATAAACTCTATAAAATTTCAGTCTTTCAAAGTTTATTGAGATTTGTTTTTTGACCCAGTATATGCCTAACTTCATGAATGTTCTACACTTATCTAAAGGAATGTGTGTTCTGTCATCATTAGGTGTAATCTTTTATAAATGTGAACTAGGTCAAGTGGGTTAATTGGTTGTGTTTCTCTGAAGGATCTTGACTAATACATTGAGTGTCTGAATTCTGTTGTTTTCCTTTAAAAAGTATTGGGAATTCCCTGGCAGTCCAGTGATTAGGACTCCACGATTCCACTGCAGGGGCCACGGGTTTGATCCCTGGTTGGGGAACTAAGATCCCACATGCCATGAGGAGTGGCCAAAATTTTTTTAATTTAAAAAATTAAAAAAATAAAATGTAATGTATGCTTCCTTTGTGGTCCAGTGGTTAAGACTCCACGCTTCCAACGCAGGGGGCACGGGTTCAATCCCTGGTGGGAAACTTCCACATGCCTTACAGCCAAAAAAAAAGTATTGTACTTTGTTTTGGCAGGTAGTTAAATTCCTTGAGGATCAATTTGATCTTGTTATACGTTCTTTTTAAGATTTGTTAGGATGGGTCTAGAGTAGCTTTTTTACTTTAGATTTAATACAGCCTTTCTTAGGTCCCAAGTGAATGCCTTGGGGAGCAAGCATCTCTCTATTAATTCTAAAGTAATTATTAAGCATGCATTTCTCTACTAATTCTTGTAGCTTCTTGCCCCTCAATTATATTCCAAATACAAAAAGATAATGTGTTTTTAAAGTTAAGGGGGATAAAAGAAGATAATCAGTATACAAGTTGTCTTTTTATTTCTTTTCTTTTTTTTTTTTTTTTTGTATTATAGTCTTCACTTAAATTCAGCAGCCGTTAATACCCAGCCGTTAATACCCTCCCATACATCTCCCATACAACTACCTTTGCTCAGATACATAAGCCAGCAAGCTGGGCATAGAAATGTCAACACAACGAGTATTTTGCCAACCATAGCAAAAAATAAACCAGAATTAATTGTTACTGCAGTTATGTCTTGAGTGCAAGGGTGCCACTGATTCTCTTGGAATAATGACTAATGAAAAGTTCAGACCGCAGTAAGTTTTTGACATGAATCTGCAGATGTTAATTAACCATATTACCCAGCATAACACACTTAACTCATAGGAAAGGTAACATTTGTATCAACTAGATGAAAGACTCTTTCAAGTATTAGCTTCATTTTTAAATGTCTATCATAAGTCTTGGCATTAATCCAAATACTAAAAGAAGTGTTTTGATGATGGTATGCAGACACATGTATCCCCCCCCCCCAAATTGTTATAATAAAGATGATAAAGTCAGAAAGTGAGAAATGGTCTGCTGGTAGGAAAAGCCAAAAGAAAATAAGCTTCCAAGTAAAACAAAGCATGCAATGGCTATGAGGCAACATAAATAAAAAACACTGGCTACAGGGCCATTTTCTGGAAAAGACAGAAACCAACCACTGTGGCCAGAAAATGAAGGCACTAAGGCATCAGCCAAAGCAACTTTCATTAAGCACTAGAATAGTTCCAGCCAAACAAAAGATGTATGGGGCTCAACTCAGTTTGATTTATTGCAAGTTTTAGTGCAGAATTATAATTTGTGATAAAAAAAAAAGCCAAATGTGCAGTTTTGTGATGGAAATGATACATTAGGGAAATGAGGAGCTACATGGCGGAAATAAGGAATACTTGAAACTGTTGGAATTTAAGCATTTAAAGGTTGAATCAAGGTAGGTGAGCTTTCATGAACCTCACAAATTGTACTTTTCTCTAAGTTGGAGCCACCTGAAAAATTCCAATTAGCCAGTGCGGTTAAGAAGTAAAGTTCTATCTGTAGTTTGCTTTGTCTGTTTGTTTCTGGAGATGGGGTGGCATCGCAAATCACTGCTCCCCAAAGTGTATCATCAAGGAAGCCGCAAATAAATAAGGGTCACTGGTGATTACCAGAAGTTTACTTTTTAGCAGCGGTTATGCTTTTCTTTAGCTGAATTATCATAGAGTTCATTCTTTAGTCTAGATTGTTCTATAATTTAAACAAAGTGTAATACCTACATCTGAGAGGCCTCTGTATCAGTTGCACTTTAGGCTCCCAAGCTCAAGGGCTCCCAAGACTTTGAAAGGAGATTTATGTGTCTTAAGCACAATTGGAGTGTGCTGCACCCTCAAGAGAAGATTGTAAACAATCAGAGACCAGACAGGGGTAATTCAAGTATTCAGTTCTGACAACAGCCAAAAAAGGCCCTGTGTTTCCTGGAAGACCCGACACGAGTAATAACCCTTGTTAGGTACACGGCACCAAGCCCACCTCCAAGGTCTGAAGCTACAGCATCCACGTTCTCTTTAAAGAGTTTATAACTCTTCCTTAGCCTCAGTCACTAAAACATTCTGAAATCACACCAACGGTGTGGTTCAAATTCTTTTTTTACACTTGAGAAGTAATTTCTGAAATATCAAAGTGACCTGGCAATGCAACTTCTAAAAACAGGTAAGTGTTAAAACTAATTTATAAACTTGTAAAGATATTTTGCTTTTTGTTTAATTAACGATAATGCTTCCCTCAGATGACTCTCACCAAATGGATGGAAATAGTGTGGCAGTAAATAGAGAAAAAGTAAAACCTGCCTTCAGTGTAGTTAAATCTTCTTTCAGAGGCCCGACAGAAATTAAGGTCTTTGCTTTACGCTACAACTTTTGGGTGAGTTACTTCCTTTGGAATTTCATTGGGAAATTCCATAAAGGGAGGTGAATATGCTTTTTTCCCCCCTCTGCGTTCTACACAGAAGACAAAATGTAAAAATCAGGTCTCCGTAGTCCAAATGAAATGTAATATCATGGCAATTATCTGGGTCATTCAAGGGAAACCAGTGCATTAGTGGTGATTTGGGAAAAGTTGCTTTCTTTTTGCTTGAATTATACATAGAGTAGCTTCTATTACTTTACCACTTTGACATTTTTTTGTCTGAGTCTCTGTACAGTTATTCTAAGGCCAGAAATATCCTGTCTTAAAAAGCATACTTAATGTCCTTTTACATACATGCCATTTATAAACCTAAAAAAAAATCATCTTAGCCAGTTAACTACTTTAAACAAACACGCATACACAGATACGTATTTTTATCATAGACGTTTGAGCTTTTCTATATAGATCTACACCCTCATCACTATCCATAATGAATTTTACAATATTTTTCACATTACTTCCTCGAATGATTTCTATTCATTAATTCAAGGAAAGGAACTTTACTCCATCGAAATTCCTAGCTTAGGAATTAGGGTCCTCCCTACCACAACAATTTCCAGATTAAAGTTGAGAGTTTGCAGAATTGAAATTTCGGGCCTAAGAAATCCTCTGGCATTATAATGCACTGTCAGATTAGAACCTACATAGAAAAAAGAAAATAATTGTTATTCAGCCCCATACTGTTTAGCATGTATACAATGGCAAGAATCCCGAATCACCTAATTCAGCTCTGCTAACTGAATTTATTTCCATTTTTCACTTTCTTCTTATGGTCTAAAGTGTGAGTACCATGTAATGTAGTAATGATAGATTGCTATCATCGAGTAGCGGGCAGGGTCAATGTCACGACATCCAGTTGAAAGAAGAAAAGAGAACCCTGTGTAAATGACTCACAGAAGTCTCTCACTTACGAAAATTATTTGGTTTAAACTACAAATGCCCAATAACAGTAAATAGGAGAACTAATTTTATAGTAATAGGTTACTAAAAGGAAAACAAAAGTGTCTGAGCATCTTCCCCTCATAAATTTTAAAGTTCTAAATATAAGAGTAAAATATGAATACTGTAGAAATTTTATAAAATGTAGAAGTTATTTGGAGAATTTAAAAATCACCTCTATTTCATCACTCAGAGAAAATCACTATAAATGTCTTGGTAGAAGTTTTTTCAGGTTTTTCCTGTGTATATGCATGTGCATACACATATAATTCACATCATAGTGTATGCAATACTCTATAACCTGCTGTTTTCTTGCAGCAGACGATTTACATTTATCCATGTCAGGAAGTAGTCTTCCAAAACATGGAGAGAAATCACATCATATGAACATACTATAATTTATTCAACCAATCCCTTACCACTGTAATCTTAAGCTATTTCTAATTTTTCATCTTTACAAATATTGCTGCAGTAAATATTTTTAGTACCTAGCTCAAAATACTTTCTTAAGATAAATTCCTGGAAGCAGAGTTACTCTCAAAAAGAATACAAGTATTTTAAGGCTTTTAACAGACTGCTGAATTTCCATCTAGAAAAGTTGTTCTGAGTTACATTCCCAGCAATAATGTATGTGAGCGCACATACACTTATCTTTTTAAACCATGGTCACTCCAAAATACTAAAATTGGTTTCTCATTTTAATTGGTCTTTACTTGATTACTACTGAAGTTTATTACTCCTTTTGTGCTCCCTTGTGATTGGTCTGGATATATCCTTTGCTATGTTTCTACTGGGGTAAAGAATATTTTTCTAAGTAAATTTCTTTTTAATGTCTCCTAAAATGTGGGAACAAAACACAATTCAAGAGGGACTTCCCTGGTGGTGCAGTGGTTCAGAATCTGCCTGCCAATGCAGGGGATATGGGTTCGATCCCTGGCCCGGGAGGATCCCACATGCCACGGAGCAACTAAGCCCGTGTGCCACAACTACTGAGCCTGCGCTCTAGAGCCCGCGAGCCACAACTACTGAGCCCGTGTGCCACAACTACTGAAGCCTGTGCGCCACAACTACTGAGCCTGTGCTCTAGAGTCTGTGAGTCACAACTACTGAGCCCACGTGCCACAACTACTGAAGCCTGCAAGCCTACAGTCTGCTCCACAACAAGAGAAGCCACTGCAATGAGAAGTCCGTGCACCACAACGAAGAGTAGCCCCCGTTCACCACAACTAGAGAAAGCCCACACGCGGCAACAAAGACCCAACGCAGCCAAAAATTAATTAATTTAAAAAATATATGCTTAAAAATAAAAATAATTTTAAAAAACACTACTCAAGAGATCTTAACTCACCTGGCTAAGGAGGGAAATTGTGGATCCTAACTTTATTACTTGCATGTATACATTAATCTTTTAATATTCACATAAAAAGTGCTTTTAGTGTCATCTTGATGTTATCCTGCAACTCTGCAGACTACTGCTAAGTTCTGTCCAACTCTGAGATAGCTCTATGTCATATCATGCTAGGTCAGTGGACCACTTGGGATTTGTTTTTAATGAGGTTATCGTTTGATTGATATATTTGAAAAGGAATCCCTGTAAAGGGCTTCTGAGATTTTGAATTCACTACTGCTAATGTAATTCTCACGATTAAATCCCAGCTATTTCCCCTGGATTATACAGACCTACTACCTGAAAGCAGGCCATTCACCTGTGTCTTCTCTGCACACATTTGTCTCTCTGCCTCCAGATGTGGGTGCCCCTGGGGACCCAGTCTTGGACTCTCCCCTGTTTTCTTTCTGCCTTACTCCCAACAAATCATCTAATCCTGTGGCTTGAAGTATGATCTCCACATTAGTGATGCCCTAATTTTTATCTGCAGCTTCAGCCTTTCCCCCAAATACCAGACTCAGATTTCCAGCTGCCTATTCAACACCTTCCCTTGGATGCCTAAGGGGCCTCTCAAAGGTCAGATGTTAACAGCAGAACTCCTGAATCCCCGATGCTGCCCTGCCGTGCTCGTCTTCCAGCCTCTCCCAGATCAGTAAATGGTTCCGCTCCCCCAGCCCAGCAGGGTTTCTCAGGGGTTTTGTACATCTCAGTTCTCCAGCCTGGAACATCCTTCTCCTAGAACTTGACGGTCTCCCCCTCCCCTTCATCTAAGTCTCTGCTCAAATGTCACCTCATGAGAGAGACCCCCACACACACACTGTATCTGAAATATCACTCCTGCCATCACTCTCTATTCCTTTATTTCGATTTATTTATCTCTGGAGCATTGAATGTGTGTGTGCGTGTGTGCATGTGTGTGTGTGATGTACACTCCATAAAAGCGAGTTTTCTGTGTTTTGTTCACCGTATCTCCAACCCCTAGAACACAATAAAAAATGTGTTCTCCCCTCCACCTGCACTGACCCTGCAATGTACATTGGCTTCATACCCTTAAGTATTAAGAAGAATGTACTACTTTCTAGGACCTTTCTTGTTTAAGTTTCTTCCAAAAGAGTTAATCACAGCATTTGAAAAAAATAGATGCTGACCTTTGGTACCAAAAGGGGTCATGGGTGATTGTACAGTCCGGTCACCTGGCTTCAGTTAGATAATATGTTATTAAATCCCTTTTTTTTTTTTTTTTTGGCGGTACACAGGCCTCTCACTGTTGTGGCCTCTCCCGTTGCGGAGCACAGGCTCCGGACGCGCAGGCTCAGCGGCCATGGCTCACGGGCCCAGCCGCTCTGCGGCATGTGGGATCTTCCCAGACCGGGGCACGAACCCGCGTCCCCTGCAGCGGCAGGCGGACTCTCAACCACTGCGCCACCAGGGAAGCCCCTAAATCCCTTTTACAAAGTAATCATTAGGATCCCCAAAGCTTGTGGTTAATGTTCAACTGAGGTTGAGCTCACAGGTTACCATGATTCAGTGATAAAGAGAAGAGTTGGGAAAACCTATCTGTTGTCGCTTTTAACTAGTGTGTCATGTCACACTATCTCACTGCAAAACAATAATATCATGATGAGGAAAGATGCAGGCGATCCCAAGCTGTGGGGAGAAAACACTCATTTGTCTGCTCTATTAGCTACGGTTAATTCAAAGGGATAATATGCCAGCCCCTCAGAGTTGGTTTTTTTTTTTTCCTTTTACTCCTTTCTTCACTCTTTTCCCCCATTTATGATTGATATCTACCTAGAACTCTTCGCGGAGCCCTGAACTCTGAGAGTTGTTTGAATTCGGCACAGTTTCGTTTAGAAAAGATTTGACTGGTAAAGGCAGTCCTCCACCTTCCACGCTCTGTAGAAGCATCTGTCAACAGCACACCCAGAGAGAGTCAGGACAGAGCCGTAAACCTAAGTCCATTCACTGCTGGCAAACAAACAAACAAAAACCCCTGAGCATCAGTATCGCTGGAGCTGGTCCTTAACCAAAATACAGTTTAAGAAGGCGTTAGGAGAACTTCGGGCTGGCTGTGACGTGAATGTCTGTCTCAACTCAGAGAAGAAAACTTTAGCCTTTTGAAGACTCAACATTTTATTTTGAAACAGAGAGGCTTAACTCCATGCTTTGGTTCTTTCATATTCATCTTCTTCATGGAAATGTGGCTGAGAAGGTTTTGTCCCACGGAGCTGTCAGTGAACCTGGGTCTTCGCCCATCACAGCCTTCTCAATACTTGACTGGCTCCAGGCCTCCACCTTCTCTCTATAAGTACTCACCCTGGGAAGGCATTTTCCTCTTCTATCTTAGCACGAAAAGACTTACGAAAAGACCTGGTTGGTTTTTTTTCAGAAAGCCATCTACTTGCTACAGAGCGATGGGACACAAGTAATCACTATTTCTGGGTAGTTCGGAGCCTTCTGAAGGCAATGGGTCTCATTGTTTTCTCTGTGCCTTTGAAACCAGACGTTCCAGGCTTACTAATGAGCTGCTTCTCTCTCTCATCCACACGTTAAGTGCTGGCTGGTTTCTATTTATTACATAAACCTCACTTTCTTAGGTTTACCTCTGCCTACAAGTCTCAGAAGCCATAGAACTTCCTCATTGTCTTAGGCAAACTCTCTGGAATGTGGACTCTTCACATTATTTTTAGCAGCAAGTCTGATTATCCTTTGCTAGAAAATAACCTGGTTTTAAGATAAAGGCAATCAAGTCAGAGTAAGGCCTTAATTATTTTTAAAGTGTCCTGTTCTCCTCATTTATATTTCCCTTTCACTGTGATTTTAATATTATATCTGGGTGTTAATATTATATCTGGGTGTTCTGAAATCAGGAATACTTTTAATTTCTTCATTGATATCATCTCATTTCAATTCTGTACTAAAAATCAGGAGGTATAATTTTCTTCTAAAAGCTTGCTTTTTTATATTACTGCAAAAGTAAATAAAGTAACTTTTATTAGAAGATTCGCCGACAGCTTGCAGCAAAGATGTTTCATGGAGAGGAGAGAAAATAAAAAGTTACATGAAAAGAGTACCTCTCTTTTATCTTTGGAAGCTAAGAATGATCTTGGTTTTGATATCGTTCCTAAAATTAGTCTCATGGTTCAGTAATTCTCTTCCTGACGAACGTGGCCTTTCTTTCATGTGCTTGGTGTCATATTTCATCACTTTCCTCCCAACACTATTGCCACATGTAAACTGGACTGGACTGGGGTTTTCTTGGGATTGCTCCCATATCTCTGTCTGAGATATGGGTGTCTAGGGCACCCCAGGGATGCATAACGCAACACGTAGCATCTTTCTAGATGCCTCCTTTTTGCTTCAAGATTGTAGGCATGTGTAATTTTTTATTGAAAGTATCTTGAAGCATTTTTACATTGAGTATGTATATATGTTTTATGAGTGTTTTATGACTATAGAATTCATTTGAATATTTAAGATAAAACCCCGGCCTCTAAGACCATCACAATTTTTGCAAGCTGTTTAGCTCAAGACTTGCGGTTCAATTAGTTTTTTTCTCTGGGTGGATGTTTCTTGTTCTATCCCCACCCACACCTCACCCATCCTTTACTCAGGAATCCAGGGCATTGTGTGCTCATCACTAGGGTGGGAGGCCTCACAGGGCTGAAAGCAGAAGCAGAGGAGTCCTCATGGCTTTGGTGTGTGAGCTGAAGTGCTGGTGGGACAGAAAGACAAGTACTGGGGGAGTTTCCACAGCAAAAATTTCAGTTTAAAGGAACAGCGCTTCTCCCTTAAACAAGATTTTAATGATTTTTTGTTTGTTCTTTTGGTTTCTTTTTTTTTTTGCCATACCACGCAGCTTTGGGGATCTTAGTTCCCGGACCAGGAAGCAAACCCGCGCCCCCTGCAGTGGAACCACCAGTCTTAACCACTGGACCTCCAGGAAGTCCACCTAAAACCTGATTTTAAAAGCCTGGCCTGAGGGGAGAAGAGACATGATCTCTGGAGAGGCGGTGGGGGGTACAGAGGTGAATACAACCAGAGAAAGAGGAGCCCATGTGACAGAATCACGTGGGTGGGAACTGGGGTTGTCTCTGCAACAACCTGAAACCTGTACAGGGGCTACAGCGCTCACACCTCCGCACGGTCAGCACTAAGTAAACTCAAGGAACTCAGATGCGACCCTGGGTAGGGAGGAACCCCAGAATGACTAAGGCTAAATTTCTCTCACCGTGGCAGAAGCAGGGACTGTGAATAGAAATGTATACACATTAGAGGAAAATAAAATTGTCTCTTGCCTACCTGGGTGTGTAGGCTAATAATAATACCAATCTGTTCATTGATTAAACTATAAAAATAGATCTTAATGCAGCAACGAGTATGTGTCTATTGTGTGCTTTAGGACCTTTTGGGTCGTGTAAATGGAATTCCTGCTCTCAAAGAACTAAGCGTATTTAAGACACGAGGCCTGTTTACCAAACGTTCAAAATGAATAGGGATTGGCTGGTCAACCAAAGGGGAGGCGAGCATTCCTGGAAGGGATGTGGCATGAAAACAGGGCCCGGGAAGATGGGAGCACGGCAGTTCCGTGAGGAGTGAAGAGGACTTCTTGAATTGTTCTAAAATGGTTATTGACAATTGTGGTTTTCAAACTGTATGCAGCATAAACTTTAATTCAGATAGAAGCAGAGTTGCTCCCAATGAAGTGGCAGAGGTGATGCCCCCCTTCCCCAGCTCCTCTGAGGCAGCTGGTAGAAACCCTGCAGCTCCCCAGAGCACAGTGGGAAAATCACTGATTTTGCCCATCCATCCCATTCATTTTCTAGGCCTAGAGATGCGAGGCGATTTATCAAGGAGGCCACTGGCTGGCTTTTCCATGCGCTGACCCTTGACTTAGCTCTCACTTGATGGCTGGTGTTTATCCTGTTCCTATAAAAGATTGACATTTTTTCCTCTCAAGGCAAAACATCAAAAATCCTGGGTGTTTTGGAAAGAGAAGAAACGCAAATCCTAGTTAGCCCCAGCTACTTCAGTGAAAGCAGGATTGGCAGGAAAATGTACAAATGAAAAATGCCAAAACCCTAACTTCCAATTAAGGCTTCGATTCCAAGAGCCTCTCAACCTAACTCCTAAAAGAATTGCTAGTAAAACCACATCCTACCGTTCCATCGGCCGGGCTTACAATTGGCAGGGGCACGAGCAATAACATAGTCAAAGGGTAAGCAAAGGAGAGGAGAATTAATAGGAAAATCCAACAGCCTGGTGCTAGATAACTGGGAATGGACCATAAACACCTCAGCTGTCATATGGTAACTTTGGTCCTTGGATAAAAGCATTTGAATGGCAAATTGTTTCACTTTAGGAAAATTATCTCTGCTTTCAACAACTGGAGGTTTGTTTCCCAAAACGATTTTCAGGCTAGTAAAAGAATGTGAATAATGATAAGGCACAGCACAGAGAATACGGTCTCTGTTTGGCATCAGAACACATACTCGTGGCATGGAATTCATACTTTCTCAAGTCCGTTTGAGTTTTCCTGTGAGAAGCGTCCTGTCCCAAGAATGAAAGTCCGTAGTACATTTCTTTTCCTTCATTACAATAAAATTGCTGTAAAGGGCAGGCACAGATTTAAACGAAACTCTTTTAAAATGTTGACCTGTGAGTACCTGACATTCATAAAAGCTAGGTTTCCAAACTCTTGAGTATTGCTCAAACGGTGGGGTATTTTTGGATGGTAAAAGTAAATTTAGAGTTGCCTTACAAATGTGTTTTACTGGGCCTTCTAGAGGCTGACATGAAAAGGCAGGGAGAGATTTCATGTAAAGATCCGGATTTCAAAGCAGCCCCAACTTCCTACCTGGCATCTGTCAGCTAGAGCTCTGGAAGGTTCTGTCCTTGGATGGACACGAGCCCATCAGGTCACCACATTCCCCACCCGGCTCTCTCCACTTATGTGCAACCGATTCCCTGAATCCTTCAGGCATTTGAGTTTGCGACCCCAGCATGAGAATGTGTAATTATTCACTTAAAGGGTACAATAGCCTTGAGTAGCACACAAGGATGGTTTGAGTTTTGACACTGACCTTTGAGGAATCGCTCACCAGCTCCTGACTGCCAGCTCATATACACAGTGGTTATTTAACATGAAACATAATTTTGTGTTTTGGCAAAATTAAGAATTCTTTTATTTGGGCTGTTCTCAGAGTTTCAAAACCACACATCTTAAAGTCTGTGAATGGCCAGAAACGTTTGGACACTATAAATATCCTTAAAGACAGAGGGATAGATATTTTAAAAGATGGATTCTAGAAATGTATTGAAGAAAAGTGGGGAATTACATAAAATCCTGTTGGAAATCCCATACTCTAGAGCAGTAGTTCACAAAGTATGGTTCCCCACCAGCAGTGTCAACATCACCCGGATGCATCTTAGAAATGCAGATCCTTGGGACTTCCCTGGCAGTCCAGTGGTTAGGACTTTGCGCTTTCACTGTGGAGGACGCAAGTTCAATCCCCGGTCAGGGAACGAAGATCCCGCAAGCCGCATGGTGCGGCCAAAAAGAAAAGAGAGAAAAGAAATGTAGATTCTCAAGCTACACCCCAAACCTACTGGACCAGACACTGGGGATGGGACCCAGCAGTTGTGCTCCCACAAGACTTTCAGGTGACTCTGATGCACACCAAAGTTTGAAAAATCCCAGTCCAGAGCTTTCCTGCTACAGTGTGACCTGAATGGAGACACTGCTCCCCTCAGCCCTGGGGGAGCAGAGTCCCCTGGAGTGTTTAAAGTCTCCAAGCCACTGTTTCCAGCATCAAGGGCCTCATCCAGGGTTGGCGCCTTACGTGGTCCCAACTTGTCTCCAGAGGCAGCCAGAGAATGAGCATCATCTCAGCACTTCCTGTCCCTCCTCAGGTGTCCTGCCATCTGCATGTCCACTTCAGCCATCTGAACGAGGGCCATGCAGCTGCCGGAGAAACTCGTATCCCTTTGCCCCAGTGGAAGGGCTCAGGGCAGCAGCCCAGGACTCAGGAGCCAGTCGGCATGGGGACTGGAGATGTCAGACCGGGAAGGCAGGACGGGGCTCCTGCAGGCTCAAGGACAGGTAGGGGTCCTGGTGCTGAGCTTCACACGGATTGAATTCCTATGCCCGTCGGTGGCTGATGGTCCATTCAGGGCTGTGCAATCTGGCTGCATGATGACGACTCTGACGATGCACACACTTTCCCAAAGTTAGAGCTTCGTTAGTTTGAAATACTTGGTATGAAAATGTTCCATTGGGGGAATTCCCTGGCGGTCCAGTGGTTAGAGCTCCGTGCTGCCACTGCAATGGGCTCGGGTTTGATCCCTGGTCGGGGAACGAAGATCCCCATGCCACCTGGTGCGGCCAAAATAAAATAAAATAAAATAAAAGCAAAAAAAAAAAACAAGTCCCATTAGATTTAGAATCCATGCACATTAGCCTTAGATATTTTCAATGGAAAAAAAAAAAAGAGCAAACTCTATTAGACATCTTAAAATATAATTTCAACTTGTAAATTTTTGATTGGGATAAGTCATTTCAAAAGTTATTTTGAAATAAGCTTCTCATCCATGAGAAATATTAAAAATTGAAGAGATCGTCATCTACAAGTCTTGATCAATTTCACGCAGTCATTTCAAGCATTAAGCCTAATGAATAAAAGCAAGCTCAATTTTCTCATTAAAATTTTTTGAAAATATTTTATTTGGAAGTGTTTTAAAATTTAATTTTTAATATCTGTTCTTTTAATTCTTTATATTTTGTTTCCCCTATCATAATTATGCAAGGAAAATGGAATTAATTTTTCACCAAGATCCATGTAGACACACCCAAATTCCATGCTAATATTACTGTTGTGACACTTTATGCCATGACATGTAATTAATGCATTATCTGAAATTGCAAGTCAAATCTAAAGTGAATCAGTTAACTTAAGGCATGCAGCCCTGATGGACGAGATTCTGGTGAAGGATCAGGGTTCTAAACAGAGCTACATCCCTTTGGTACTTAGTCTGTGCTCCATCAACTCTAATTGATGAAATTTCCGTAAAGAAACTGTTTCTTCTACTCTCAGATCATTTGGAAAAATATACAGAAAATACCTTCTCCCAGACTGTGGTTCTTAACATGATGGGGTGGGGGAGGATTGAAAATATGGATAAGCATTTGGACCCACTGCACGGAAAAAGGCAGGTCCCCATTGCAATGAAGTGACTTTCCAACACAGCCCACACTTCGTGCACTTAACCACGCTGTCTTCTGACACGTGAACATTGGTGATGGGGACATGAAACCTCTGTCTCCCCACCCGCCTTTTCTGAGCAAACTTGCCATGATGACATCTCACCCGTGATAGCTTAGAAGGCCTGGCACACACAACCTCCTTTGACTCTCACAATAACCCCGACACGTGTACAAAAGGTACCATTAGCCTACATTTTTCACAGAAGAGGAAACTCAAAGTCTCGGCTATCAGTCTCGTGATTTCTCACCACCTCTTGAAAAACCCAAAAGGCCAATACAAAAATACAGACTTCATTGCATTATTCATAAATACTTATATTTTTATGATACATTATTTTTTTTATGATACATTTTTTTATGATACATTATTTTTATATACATTATTTTTTTGATATTTTTATGATACATTATTTTTATCCAGGCCATGATTCTCTTATAATTATTTTCTTTGCACATCTTAATCAATTATCCCAGAATATGAGCTCCTAACACGTTGGGTGTGATTTGTTTATACTTATTTGTGCTGTCGGATCTTAACTGTGATTTTTTTTTCTTAATTGTAATGACAATCAGAGTAATAGAAAATAATGAATTCGGTGATCCATCGAATGTTGCTGAAAATTCAGCACCTATCAGACATCAACAGTCTTCACGGTGGACCTACAAACACAACCGTCACATCGAAACGGATGTCTGATTGTTTCAAAGACAGACACTTTATGGTGTTTTACTGTATCCTCCATGGTAATCTAATGTGCTGTCTGATAAGTGTTAAAATAAGCTCTCTTTTCACCATTATCTGGGACACAGGACAGCTTCAGAAAAGTATGAATATACTAGCAATTGTGAACAATGTTTTTAAATAATTAACTTTTCTTGAAATAGCCATTCAACATCCTAAAAAATGAATCATTTGGAGAAAAAGAACCCACCCAGTAAAACTTACTTACATTACTGATCACAATTCTATGAGAATGTGTCATCAGGCTACCGCATATAAATTCAGGGACTTGAAGAAACAATTTTTCACTGACACCCTCTTCGGGAAACACTTTTCTGTATTTCTCTTCCCTTTCCTGCTTTCCTTAACCTTCCATACTCTGGAAACACTTTTCACGATATAGTGACATGTAGTTGCCATCCCTTCAAGGGATTTAAATGTATCCCTCAAAAGGGACATGTATACTATAAGAGAGCATCCTGTAAAATAAAAACTCTTCAACATTCAAAGGAATGAATATCTAATATTGGAATTTCAGGCACTGTCAGGTAGGGGTAGAAACCTCCGGAGGCAAGAGAACCCCCACATCAGACCTTGCACATGATTCCCACTGACAAAGTCAGCCCTAAACCCAAAACTACTTGGAATGCATTCTGAGATCCACACAGCCCAAATTACATGATAAAAGGAAAACCTTGGGCTTTCACAAAGAAAGCCCCTTCTCCATTCCTTTGTTTCCTTGAAACAACAAAATTCTTAGCCTTATGTCACAGATGTATTCCCAATGGCCAGACATGACAGTCCAATCAAAATGTGATCTTCAGTCATTTCTCTTACGCTCATCCCTTTAGCCAACCATACAAAGATGATGTTCCCAGAGTGACTTTTTGCATAAAGCCACTGGGCGCTTAGGTGTTCAAATCCCAGCTCTGCTGTATATTTGCCTTGTGACTTTGAATGAGTTTAACATCTTTTTGCCTCAGCTTCCATATCTGGGATATGATGATAATAATAGCACTATTCTTCTGAGGCTTGGTGCAAGGACTGAGTTAATGCCTGTTGAAGCCGGCTTACGAAAGCTCTCAGCAGATGTTGTCTGTTTGCTGTTTTTGTTATCAATCCCCTCCTCTATCCTGCCAGCAGAAGCTCCTGGCAAGCTCCTTGAGAGAAAGGCCTGGAGGCACGATGGGCGAGATAACATAGCCTCTCCTTGCTGGGCTACAGTCACCAGCAGCTGTCCCCAGGGAGCCGTGCCAGCCTTTTCTGTCACAGTGTCTCCAATGGCACTGCCCTAAGTGATATGCCCACTGTGGACACCAGAGCACTGCCATCGCGGCTGCCACCTCCGGGGCTTTTGACAAGAGTGGCAATGACCTCTCTCCTTTTCTGCTCTTAAAAGGAAGAGGAGACAGCTCGCCCAAGTTCATGTTCCCTTCCCAGGGGGTCTGCATCTGATGCCAGGATGTGAGGGTCCAGCACCATAGGACAACGTTGGTGGGGCATTACAGCTCCAGGGTTCCCCGTGGGATCGACTGAGGCCTTTTATTTGAACTTCACTGCAGCCCAGCTTTGTCCTCTCTCATTTCTGCTTCCTTCCCCTCCTCCTACAGGTGCTGCTCTGAAGGACACACGTTAATAAATACCCTGCAGGACTACTCTCTGCTTTAGAGTCAGCTTCCCTGGAAATCCATCCTGCAAGGATCCCCAAACTGCAGTTTATCAAGTTGCTGATATTGTATCCATTTTGAGTCATTTAACTTAAAAGGAAAAATATAAGCTGTAAAATTTCATTTCTGATTCCTGCCATCGTACTGTTCATTTTTAAATTTTTTTTCCAGTTTCATTGAGATTTAATTGACATATAACGTTGTCTTAGTTTCGGGCGTACAACATAATGATTTGCTATATGTATATCTTGCAAAATGATGGCCACAATGTCTAGTTAACATCCATCACCTGACATAGTTACAAATGTTTTTTCTTGTGATGAGAGATTTTAAGACCTACGCTTTAGCAACTTTCCAATCTACAATACAGTATTATGAACCACAGTCGCCAAGCTGTACGTGACATCCCCGGGACTAATTTATCTTATAACTGGAAGCTTGTACTTTTTGACCCCCTTCACCCATTTCCCCCGCTCCCTGGCCCCCAATCCCGCCTCTGGCAACCACCAATCTACTCTCCGTCTGCCGGATGCACACCCCACAAGTGAGGGAATAAGTCCTTCAGTCCTGAAGGGGACATCTGGGCCCATCACAGTACCTACCACAGAACTACCTGGGCACAGAATGGAACAAGTTCTAGAAGAATATACACAAAACAATTGTTAATGGTGGTACCTATAGGAAGAAAGACGGGGAACATTTAGAAGAACATGGTTTTCTGTTTTCTGTTTATAGTTTTCTGTGCTGTTTAAACTTGGAAAGCACTTGCTTTTACCACTCTTATTTTTTATTGAGGTATAACTGACATATAACATTATATTAGTTTCAGGTGTACAACAAAATGATTCAATATTTGTTCACATTGTGAAATGGTCACCACAATAAGTCCAGTTAACAGCCATCACAATTCAGATTTACAAATATTTTTTCTTGTGATGAGAACTTTAAGAAGAAATTAATGTCAACAGGGGACATCTGGTAAAAATGATCACAGGTCATTTTTTAAATTTAATTTCTATTTTATATTGGGGTATAGTTGATTTACAATGTTGTGTTAGTTTCAGGTGTATAACAAAGTGGTTCAGTTATACATATTCATATATCAATTCTTTTTCAGATTCTTTCCCATATAGGTTATTACAGAATACTGAATAGAGTTCCCTGTGCCATACAGTAGGTCCTTGTTGATTATCTATTTTATATATAGTCATGTGTATCTATTAATCCCTACCTCCTAATTTATCCCCCCTCCCCTCCTTTCCCCTTTGGTAACCATAAGTTTGTTTTCGAAGTCTGTGAGTCTGTTTCTGTTTTGTAAATAAGTTCATTTGTATCATCTTTTTAGATCACAGGTCATTTTTGAAAGAAAAAAGCTTCATAATAAAAATAGCTAACTTTGAAAAAAATAATGAAGAATTACAAGAAAGGAGAAAAAATAAAACCTGCACACAGGGACGCACATGGATTCTATTCTCTGTCTCACTGCTTCCTGGGGATGAAGGAAGCCCCGAATCTCTGGGTGACCCCCTTCCCCTCCTCACTAAGGAGGCCACGGGTAGGAGCCCTCTCACTTGGCAGGAGGGACTGAGGCCAGCAGGGAGCACAGGGCAGTCCTTGCGCTCCCGGCCTGGAGAACACAAGCATTCTGCGGCAGGCTTGGAGCTGTTATCCTGAAGGCGCCTTTTCCGCTTCCAAATGTGTGTCCAGGCCAGCATAGCCCCAAGAAGACTCAATAGTACAACCTTTTAGCAGGATAAACTCCTCTTGGCACCCAGATTATCAATTAGAAACCGTGGAAAAATCTCTTCTTGCCCTGAGCAAGTCTAAATGTCAGGCCTGGCAAGGTTGCCTACGCAATCAATTTGTACGTGCGAGATGCAGTTAAATTCAAAATCTAAAACTGGCTTATCAGATGTACCTTCTTACGGTGGTTTACTTTACCCCGTAAAGGTCGTTTGCTCTGCCTGAAACATGCTGAGAAGAGACAGACAACCTGGCATCGTGTTTGCCCCTTTCCCCCTCACACCTGGCCTCAAACGGTTGGCTCCTTGAACATTCTCTCTGGCCTCTGAGCCTTTGCAAGCAATGTTCCCTCTGTCTGAGAATCTTCCCAATCTTCAACCCTCCCCATCCCTTAGCTTGTCCCTACCACCCTTCAGGTATCAGATTCAACGCCACCCACCACACCCATTCCCCCATAAAGGAGGTCAGATCACCCTGTTATCTGTCCCCATAGCAACCTGTCCCTCTGCTGATGTCAACCCTCTTCAGGTTCTATTGCAAGCCCCTGTTAACTGTCCAAATACTCAGGCAAATGAGATCCGTGTCACTCTTCTGCCTTGGGTCTAGCATAGCACATAGTAGGCACTCAAAACATGTTTTCAAATAAATGGGTACTTTGGGGTTAACATCAGCTTAGAACAAACCACTGAATAATAGAGCAATAGAGGACAGGTAATCTCTGCACAAATTTCGCTGTATATATATATATATATATATACATATACTGTAGTATATGTATATAATGTTACTAGAAACTTCAAAGGGCTCTCTGATGATGTAGGAATACATTTTCGTTGTCTAATGGACTCATTTGCTAGGCTGAAAAATAACAGATATTGACAAATCACACCATAGCAATGCAAATCAGTTATCATTTTGTAAATGGAGGCTTTGCCTGTATAATGCAATATGGAAACACACGTAGGGGTAAAGTTGCTCTGCAGAAGGGAGGGGGGTCACTTTTTTTTTTTACGAACAAGATTTTCTGGTGATCAGATCACTTCCAAACATTCCATGGGTTGCAGAGAACAGCATAGGCAACACATTTCCCTGGAAAAAAATGGAAGATGTGACAAGCTTTATCAGAAGCAAAGAATGTGCTCAAGAACCTGCAACCCAGGAATGTCAACTTTCTCCTGCTGCTTCCTATTAATAGAATTAAAGGCAAACCGTGGTGCTTTCGTCCCCATTATATACTGACTGAATCTGTGAAGAGCTGTGAAATGCTAACCAAAAGGACAACCCAAAATAAATTTAACAACAAGCACAGACTCTACAGGGAAAGCCCTTTGTAATGTTTTCCAGGGCATGGCCCTTTTTGAACATTACATACAGGAAAATATTATATAGAGGAAACGTCACTTTACGAGGCGTTAGATGAGGCCTTTTCTATTTTAATGAATGTCATATAGAAGGAAATGTTCAATATAACACAGTTTCACCGAACTGTATTGTTGGAATAACCTGCAGTTACTGTGGATTTTCAGCTTTAATCTTGTGAGAAATACACTTCTAAATATCTTTGGCAAGGCATTCAAGGTTTATTCCCTTCCCAATGCGGATTTCAACTCCCACGGTCCCGCCAAGCTAACATCTCTGGTATTCTTCAGGTTAATTAGAGGCAAACAAATGGACAAAATATCAAATGAGCCATAAGGTCGTTTCCAATCAATAATTCTTAAGCCCTGAAAAACAGGGGTGTGTGACTTTGCTCAGCTTTAAATTACCGTCAGCATTTAAAAACCACCTGGATGGGTTCAAGAAGTAATGTGAGGCTGAGAAAAATATGAATTAATGAAGAACACATTTTGGTGATAGGCCTATAAATAAATCGTTTCTATAGTGGCACCACAGACTGAATAATGCTAATGCAAGCAGACACAGATTGCTAAAGTCTTTTTATGTAAAATGTGGTTAGTTCCTGCTTCCTTTGCTATGCTAATGAATGCCCAGGAGAGTGTAAGCTGTATTTTAACTTTTTGTTTATGTCGTTGGACACATGCGGAGAAAGTTGCCATGGAATACCGCTTACCACATGGACTTAAAAGGTCCAAGCTCATGGAATTAATCACATTTTAAAACATGATTTGGTTTGTCGCATTCAAGATAATAGTCTTTGTTATTTTTAACAACTTTGGCATATAAGATATGGAATAGCTGCTTAAATATAACAGTATAGCCTTCTTTTCAATAAATTGTTAAATTTAATAGGTCTATGGTGACAGGGGGCTGATTCTCCTAGATGGTCAGGCATTTAGCCTCCCTGAAAGCATGGAGGAAAAATCCACATGCAAATTTCTTTTGATTTTCTACAGAGGTGGGTTCATTCAAAACCAAAACCCTTACCTTACCAGGGGTAAGCGGGAGAGGGATACATTGGGAGATTCGGATTGACACATACACACTACTATATGTAAAATAGGTAACTACTAAGGACCTACTGTATAGCACAGGGAACTCTACTCAGTACTCCGTAACGGCCTATATGAGAATCTAAAAAAGAGTGGATAGATGTGTATGTATAACTGAATCACTTTGCTGTACAGCAGAAACTAATGCAACATGGTAAATCCACTATACTCCAATAAAAATCAGAAAAAAAAAAAAACGAAACACGCTTTTTCAGTCAAGAAGACAGACAGCATCAAAGTAGAAAGGAAATAGTGAGACGCTCAAGTGTGAAGTAACCCTGCTTCCTAGGGACAGCAGGAGAAGGCACATCACTTCCTCCGTCATCAACAAGCTGCCATGTTTCCTCTCATCCAAGTTCCTCATAATAAGCCTTGAAGATGAGGCCGGCAGTGCCAACCCAACCCTGAGAGCTGAGGGGACCCTTGGGAGCCCACACATCATATGTCTAAATATTTAAGTTTGACAGCAAGCTAACGAGCTGTTAAAAAAAATATTTAATATATTCTATTCTCCTACTTTAACAAGTATATCTTCTTTTTTTAAAAATTTTTATTGGAGTATAGTTGATTTACAATGTTGTGTTAGTTTCAGGTGTACAGTATATGTGGAATCTAAAAAACGGTACAAATGAACTTACTTACAAAACAGAAATGAGTCACAAATGTAGAAAAGTATATCTTCTTAACAACAATATTGAAAAATATATGTAAAACTGTGGTTTGTAATAAGACTAGGCAAAATCTTAAAGAAAACTGAATTTAAAATTTTTGTTTGTTTTGTTTTTTGGGTTTTTTTTGCGGTACGCGGGCCTCTCACTGTTGCGGCCTCTCCCATTGAAGAAAACAGGCTCCGGACGCGCAGGCTCAGCGGCCATGGCTCATGGGCCCAGCCGCTCCACGGCATGCGGGATCTTCCCAGATCGGGACACGAACCCGTGTCCCCTGCATCGGCAGGCAGACTCTCAACCACTGCGCCACCAGGGAAGCCCCTGAATTTAAATTTTATTGTGCAATATGTTTACCTATAGCTGATTCACTTCCCTGTACAGCAGAAACTAACACAACATTGTAAAGCAACTATACTCCAATAAATATATATATACTAATTTAAAAAATAAATAAAAATAAATCAATAAATTTTATGGTGCATATCTGGGTGTTCGGTGGATGGGCCAGCAATGTTTAGGTGGGTCATAAAACACAAAAATATCAGCATTTATTATTTTATTTATTTATTTAAAGAGGGCTCTTTTTTAAAAATTTATTTTCTTTATTTATTTTTGGCTGCGTTGGGTCTTCGTTGCTGTGCACGGGCTTTCTCTAGTTGTGGTGAGGAGGGGGCTACTCTTCGTTGCGGTGCGCGGTCTTCTTATTTTGGTGGCTTCTCTTGTTGTGGAGCACGGGCTCTAGGCATGCAGGCTTCAGTAGTTGTGGCACATGGGCTCAGTAGTTGTGGCTCGCGGGCTCTAGAGCGCAGGCTGAGTAGTTGTGGCGCACGGGCTTAGTTGCTCTGCGGCATGTGGGATCTTCCTGGACCAGGGCTCGAACCCGTGTCCCCTGCCTTGGCAGGCGGATTCTTAACCACTGCACCACCAGGGAAGCCCCAGCATTTATTTTTTAAATTACATATTTATCTCATAAATTTTCTGCAGATTCACTCATTATGTTGTTCTACGTGGTTTCCATGTGGTTGGCCTCTATTGACAGCCAAATCACATGACCTTTCTTGAGTCCCTGTAGTTGTTAAATTGTTCTTTATTCATTAGCATTTGCTCTGAGACAGTAGCAAATGGAATTTTTCAACAAAATTTAAAGCAATACTTAGATTCAAAAGTGAGTATGAAAATTAATAAATCATGTTCAAACATTAGAATGCTGGTTGATAAACTATTAACACAAAAACATGACAGAAGAGTTTAGTTACAAGATATACATGTCCATCACTCTTACTGGATTTTCAAAGTATTTTAAAGTAGCATCAAGAGTCATAGAATATCTCTTAGACTCTTCTCTTTAAAATTATCAATGCTGGGATATGATCCAGAAAACTGAAAATAGCAGCGTGTGACTCCGTTTGTTCCAATCTCTCTACAACTGAGACTGTAACTTGCTTTCTAATGGCCAGAAAATATTTTTTATAAAAATTAGTTTTGGAAGTATTTTTACATGAATCTTTTTCTGCATGGTCATGAAATATTTTCATTTCTTGTTGTAATTTCCTTCTACTTTAATGAAATGTCACATTTGTTGCATCCTTAACATTAGTTGCTTGCAATTTGGAAAAATCACTTTCTCCAAGGTTTTTTTTTTTTTAAGTTTTTTAATTCTTTTTAAAGTGAAGCAGCCAAGCACATCTTGTTTGTGTTGTTGGTCATTACCTTTTACTAACATGATTAACATACAAAATTTTTAACATGAAAATTAAATTCATGATTTATTTTCCACTAAAATCACAATTTGATTTTTATTTGAGCTTCTCAACATAATTTTTGAAATCCTGCTAAACTGAGTAACATTTGCTTTTTTAATGGGCTTTCTTCTTACTTTTTTATCCAATAAGCTTGTGATCTAATTTTATTCTCCATCCAAAAGAGAAATCATATTTTTCATTTTTTATTCACATGACATGCTTAGTCATTCTAGTAACAAATTTGGAAATCATTTCTGCTAAGTTCAAAAATTTTCCATGTTTTCATGTTTTGTAGAACTATTAGGGAGAAGTTGATAAAAACGGTACAAACTTTCAGCTATAAAATGAAAAAAGTCCAAGGATCCAATGTGTAACCTGTGACAATAGTTGATAACACTGTATTGTATAATTAAAATTTGTTAACAGAGTAGAATTGAGATGTTTAAAAATATGTATAGGGACTTCCCTGGTGGCACAGTGGTTAAGAATCCACCTGCCAATGCAGGGGACATGGGTTAGAGCCCTGGTCTGGGAAGATCCTACATGCCACAGAGCAACTAAGCCTGCGTGCCACAACTACTGAGCCTGAACTCTAGAGGCTGCGAGCCACAGCTACTGAGCCCATGGGCCACAACTACTGAAGCCCGTAAGCCTAGAGCCCGTGCTCCGCAACAAAGAGAAGCCACTGCAATGAGACGCACATACACCACAAGGAAGAGTAGCCCCCGCTCACCGCAACTAGAGAAAGCTCGCACGCAGCAACAAAGACCAAGGCAGCCAAAAATAAATAAAATTTTTAAAAATAAAAAGAAGTTAGAGCTTCAATAAACATCATTGTGCTTATATTGGACACATGATATCATCTTTTAATATTCTTTTAAGAAGGTTATAACAGTGTTGTGTATTCTGTTCTACATTTACTTCTTTGTTGAAAAATATGAACTATTTGTCATTTATTCCATCTTTTTTGTTGTTGTTCTCATATGTGCTAATTTTATGTGCACATGACATTTCAAGTTCTTTTAATTAAGAATGCGTGTCCAGTCACAAGTGTCTTCATTGGCCAAAACCAATTATGAACATTGGTTGAGAAGCACGTAACAGTAGTAACAAGATACTTTGAATTTAGAATATAACAGCTTCTTTCCCAGTTTGAAAGAATTTGGGTTCAAAGTGAAATACATGGAGCACAGAGGATTTTTAGAGCAGTGAAGCTACTCTGTACAATACGATGATAATGGATACATGTTGTTATACATTAGTCCAAACCCACAGAATGTACAGCACCAAGCGTGAACCCTGACGTAAACTCTGGACTCAGGGCCATAATGATGTGTCAGTGTAGGTTCATCTTTTATAACAAAGGTAGCGCTCAGGTGAGGGACAGGAATGATGGGGGAAGCTGTGTATGTGTGAGGGCAAGGGGCTCTACGGGAAATCTCTGTACTTCAGTTTTGCTGTGAACCTAGAGCTGCTCTAAAAAAATAAAGTCTATAAAAAAAACGAAATATAAATTTTCTGCCATGTTTATCCAGTGGAAAACTGTAATCATTGATTTGAATCAGATTGTGCTTTGCTAGAAACATTCTCATTCGTGTCAGGATATGACAGCCATTTTCCAGAATCGTCATCCAATAAACAGAGTCAAGTTCCAGAGGTTTTGACTTTCTTACCCAATTTGCAGATTTTATGAATGTAGTTTTCTTCAACTTCTAACAAGCGCACCAGAGTTATATTTGCTGTCTCTGAATTATGAATTTGATAGGAATAATTTTCTCTTTCATTTGCATTGTTTTGATCAGTGGTTACAGCTTTGTTTGATGAGAATCTGACACTGCAGCCGTTGTATCTGAACAGTTCCAGTTGTGGATTTGATGAGAAAAATTTCCTTTTGCTCATTTTCATTAAATCTTCTTTAAGTAAAGAATTTCCTGCTTGCAAATTTTATGTGGGCCATGCTCTGCGGAAGTCTGCTCACTTTCCTGGCCTCCAGTTATTCAAATTGGAAGCACTAATTTGAACATTTTCTCTCTCTTACTGCTTTTTAGTTTTGATCCTATTTTAAGATCTACTTTTGTATTTTATATTTTTGTCATGATGCAAATTGTACACACTCTCAGTAATCTAAAGCAAGCGTCAGCAAACTTTATTTTTAAAGGGCCAGATAGTAATTCTTTTTTTTTGCTTTGTGGCCATACAGTATCTGTAACAATTACTCAAGTCTGATGTTGTAGCATGAAAATAACCATAGACGATACATAAAAATATGGGCATGGATGTAGCCCAGCAAAACTTTACATTAAACGAAGACAGATCAGATTCGACCCATAGGTCATAGTTTGCTGACCCCTGATCTAAAGGATTCAAAAATAAAACATTGTATTCCAAGTGTAAAAAATTTCCAAATGTAAATAATGTAAAAATATTTTTCATGTTTCTTATTTTTCCTCTAAAATACTTACAATAATATATTAAAACTAAATAGCAAGATGAAAATTATAATCAAGAGCAAAATTTAAATCAGAAGATAGAAATAAAACTGAAATTTTAATTAAATTTTTGAAAATGTAATTAGATCTCATTAAATGTTTTTATACAAATAACACCATTTACAATCAAAATGTTCAATGTCCATCAGTTGCCTACGTAAAGAATCAATGTCATGAGAAAGACGAACACTGTATGGTATCACTTCTGTGTGGAATCAGAAAACAAGAAGTCGAATTCATAGAAATAGAGAATAGAATAGTGGTTGCCAGGGGCTGGGGGTTCAGGGAAATTGGCGGACACAGGTCAAAGGGGACAAAATTTCAGTTATAAGATAATTAAGTTCTGAGGATCTAATGCACGGCAGAGTGACTATAGTTAATAGTACCGTAATATATTTTTGAAATTTGGTAAGAGATTAAATGTCAAGCATGCTCATCAATTAAGTAAATAAATAAGGAAACTACGTGAGGTGATGGATGTGTGAGTTACCTTGGCTGTAGTCATCATTTCTCAATGTAAACATATATCAAATCATCACATTGTACACTATTATTTTTTTAACATCTTTATTGGAGTATAATCGCTTTACAATGGTGTGTTAATTTCTACTGTATAACAAAGTGAATCAGCTATACATATACATATATCCCCATATCTCCTCCCTCTTAATTCTCCCTCCCACCCTCCCTATCCCACCCCTCTAGGTGGTCACAAAGCAACAAGCTGATCTCCCTGTGCTATGCGGCTGCTTCCCAATAGCTATCTATTTTACACTTGGTAGTGTACACTTTAAACATATACAATTTTATTTATCCATTACAAGTCAATAAAATAGGAAGAAAAAAGAAGAGGTGTCATGCTCCACGTTTCATCTAGACTTATGTAAATGTACGTATTTTTAAGCACTATGAATTAGTTAATGTTGCAAAATGCTACTCAGCCACTGTGTACAATTGTCCTGCACACCTCACTGGTCTGTGACCATCTCCAGATCCAGGGATTAGAACACACGCATTATCAGTCTGCTCAGCCTGCCATAACAAAACACAGGCTGGGAGATTTAAACCATAGAAATCTACTTCTCACAGTTCTGGATGCTGGAAGTTCCAGATCAAGGCGCAGCAGGGTTTGGTTTCTGGAGAGGACTCTTCCCTGCTGCCGACAGCTGTCTTTTTTTTTTTTTTTTTCACTTTGTTTCCTAGCTTTATTGAGGTATGACTGACAAATAAAAATTGTATGTATTGAGGATGTACAATGTGATTTTTTTAAAGCATACAACATTATGATTTGCTATACATATATAATGTCAAATGATTACTACCATCAAAATACAATCAAGGTAATTAATACATCCACCACCTCACATAGTTATTTTTTAATTTTTTGTGGTGAGAACACAAGATCTACTTTTCTTAGAAACTTTCAAGTATATGATACTGTATTATTAACTATAATTACCAGGCTCTACAGTAGATCCCCAGAATTTATTTACCTTATAACTGAAAGTTTGTAACCTTTGACCAACATCTTGCAGTTTTCTCAACCCCTGCCAACCCCCAGCCCCTGGCAACCCATCCGGTTCTTTGAGTTTGACATTTTTAGATTCCAAATGGAAGTGAGATCATACAAGTATTTGTCTTCTTGCTGCAGTTCTCACATGGTCTTTCCTCTGAGCCCACGTGAGAGGGGTTGGGGGAAAGCTAAAGAGAAGGACCACTGCGGTATCTCTTCCTATAAGGATGCCAGTCCTATCGGATCAGAGCCCACCCATATGACCTCTTTGAACCTTAGCTACCTCCTTAATTGCCCCATCTCCAAATACAGTCACATTGCGGGGTAGGGCTTCAACATATGAATTTGGAGGGACACAGTTGAGTCCTTAGAAACAAAGGAAAGGAAGATTGACACTCAGCACTCCTGGGAAACAAATACTTTATAACTCAAGAAAATATTGTATTAATGTTATCTGACAGAAAGGATTTGCAAATTCATTTATTTCGCTCCACCTAAGTATTCTTTTCCCACGCTTCCAAAGCAGTGTCTGTCTCTGACATTGGCAGTGATAAAATCCACAAGCCTTCATGGCATTAGGACAATGGAGCCTTTTGTTTCATGGATACAGGGCAAGAAAAGTGGAAAAGCATTTCATTGGAACTGAGTGGTGTTTATGATGTACAGGATCCTCTAAAGGGTGAACCCAGGTCAGGGGCCCCTCTGGCCTTGTCTAAGGTAACCTTTTCTACAAGCATTTCCAAGATACAGCGAAAGAGATCAAGCAACTTGCTTTAACCTTGAAAAATGTCTGAGTCAGGACTAGGGCTCGGTGACATTTTTAAAACCATATTTACCATTCATGGCTGGAGACCAGTTCTTTATATAGATCAATATTAAATACTTTTGGTCAAGGATGGAGGTTTGAATCTCATTGAGTGGTAGTACCTAGCACAGATTAAGGATCAATGAATATAGGTTAAAAAACAGCTGAATGAATGCTTATATAGCCTTACAACTTTTAAATATGAAAACACTGTAGAGTTGAAAGCCATTTTAGAGTCAAAGAACAGAAAGGTCAATGACGGTCTCATAGGACTTCATAGTTATTGAGTCAGTACAAATGTCACATAACTACAGTTTTAATATAGTAGTCCTTGGTTATTTTGTCATAAACGTCAAAAATATTAATGCACGAAATATTCGTCTCTTTACGTAAGGGACTGAAAACCTCCTGAGAAAGACTTCATCTTGTCAGTTATTCCCTATCAGATCTACTGAAAAACTTGGCTTTCCAGGGAAAGGAAGCATTCTGAACAAAGCATGAGTGCTGGAACACAGCAAAGCTTTGGTCATTGAGAATTCCATGTATCCAGTGCTACCATTGCCCTGGGGCCCAATGGTGGCAGCCACAGGGACATTGGGAGGGACAGATGTGGACAGCAGTGGTGCCATGGGGAGGCATCTTGAATTGGGAACACCAGAAGCAGTTTTAGATGCCATGTATTGAGCCCATACTGTCACTTACCGAGCTTCCTACCACTAACAAGGAAGCTGGTGATGCACTGGTCATGAAATTGTCCTAAATCCCTGATGAGCTCCTCGTTTCTTTTTTGGAACTAAATGAAATAAAAATTTCACTTGAGGATAACTTCTTCTGTTCACTTAAAAATTTTAAATTAAGGACTCTCAAGGTACACCTTTAACAAAAGATACAGCTTTAACAAAATTTTAATGGTTATAAAGGGAATAGTCGGTTAAAAACTCATGATAGAAGGGAGCTGCTTTGTGGTCCTAGCGTGGACAGCAATTTTATGGGAAATTATAACCCTTTGGAGGCTGAGTCATAAAAAAACAGTCCTCCAAATCACCAAGCAGTAATCATCATTATCATTTGTAAAAGAAAAATAAAAGAAAGAATCAAAGATGTTGGCAATAATGAGTTGCTGTGAATTTTGGTTTCTCCATAGGAGCTCAGACTGAGACAGGTAACCACAGCAAATAAAATTATCAGTGGCTTGAACTGTGATTGCAAGAACAGGGGACTTAATGATATTTGCTATATAATGGTTTGTTGTTTCAGGTTCCGAAAATTTAGGTCAAACTCAAATGGATCCCCTACTTAATATCCATTTAATTGAATTTGCCTTATAAATGAAGGGACCCATGTCACTAATTGAAAGAGTTTGTTTTGCTACATCTGTCCAGCCATAAAAAACACACATGCACACATGCACACACTCAGACGAAATAGGAAAACATATGTCTGCTTCACTGATTTGATTTTACTGGACTTTTATCTAGACAGACTTAACATATGTGTTAATATTAGTTTGACTTGTTCTTTCAATGTTTTTGAATTTTAAGAGTATAATGTATAGCACTTAGATTACCATATCCTGGTGAGAAATCTTGAAAAAGAGTTTTATCTTAAGCAAAAGTTTTATTAGATGATGTCCATTTTTAAGTTAATAGCCACACAACATGTTAACTTTTAAAGTACCCTCAAATTCTCTATTGGAAATAGGTTTTGAATTGAGTTTGTTAAAACTTATCAGTTGTAGAACCTAAATTGAAACATTGTTTCTGCTACTTGAACTATGCCCAGAAGAAAACTTTTAAAGAGGATGATGACTTTTCTGTTTTATTTTGAGGTTACAGTGTAATGTAGTGCAAAACATCTAGACTGGCATAGAAATACCGAGGTTCTAGCTACTGTTCTCTCACTAAAGGGGTGTCTTTTACACTTTACCATTTACCCATTTCCTCTTCTAGAAAATGAGGCAGTTCAATTGTCAGTGAATTCTCATGCCCTGTGGTGCCTTAAGGACTCAGAGAAGAGGGGTCAAGGATTCTTACACCTACCACCCTTTAACCAGAGCAGCTTCAGTTTTAACTGTTTTACATATTGGGTGCTCATCCGCTTGTAAAATTTCACTTGAAAACATACTTCTATGCAAAACAGATTGCAAACCCCTTGACGGATGAACACTGAGGTCTACCCAAAGAGTATTCTAGCTTATAAACTGCTAACTTGCTTTTTAAAACTGTAGACTTCTGGATGTGTTATCCAGATTCAAACCGGCTGTGAATCAGTTAGGATTCTCAGTTACAGACAACAGAACTCGAACTCGAGTTTAAACAGAAAAAAGGAATTTGTTTTTAAAAGTAACTGTAAGCTGGGCTTCCCTGGTGGCACAGTGGCTGAGAGTCCGCCTGCCGATGCTGGGGACACAGGTTCGTGCCCCGGTCTGGGAAGATCCCACATGCCACGGAGCGGCTGGGCCCGTGAGCCACGGCTGCTGAGCCTGCGTGTCCAGAGCCTGTGCTCCGCAACAGGAGAGGCTACAACAGTGAGAGGCCCGCGTAGAGCAAAATAAATAAATAAATAAAATAAAAGTAACTGTAAGCTCACAAACTCTGTTGCAGGGGAAAGAGTAAAACCTGGAGGCTATGCAGTGAGGTACAACCTCCAAACCCAAACAGACTATTCCGTAGAAAAATCCACTGCCCAACACCCCTAAGCAGAGAAGCTGCGTCTCACAGCACTGATATTCGGTTTTGGCTGCTAGAACCTCCACCACTGTTGCTTTTGTCCAACACAGAGACATGCATGCACACACACACCACACACACACACACCCATGTTTCTCCTGGTACATACTCCAAAAGTTGCTGTCTTCTGATTCAGAGAATCATGTGGGTACATCTGATCAGTGCCCCAGCTACAAGGGAGGACTGGAAATCCAGTACTGTATCTGACTAGCCTTTTTGAGGAGATAAGATTCCCAAGACAGGAAGTTCCCCCAAATGTAGGAAGCATGTTCAAAAGATGACGACCAGCGCAAGCATTTCTTCATTTCTCTTTTTATTCACGAAATTTTTGTTACTGCCTACACTGCACCTGGCACTCCTCTGTGTGTTGGGATAAAACAACGAACAAAATAGACAGAGTCCCTCTTTCATAAAATTTTATGTTCTAAAGGAGCAGACAACAAACAAGTGAACAAGTAAATGTTCAATATGCCAGAAGCTAAGTGCTAAAAACTGAAATAGTCAGGATAAAGGGACAGAGAATGATGAGTGGGAACCACCCTGACCAGGAAGGAGTCAGGGAGGCATCACTAAGGAGTTTGCACCTAAGCAAAACGTAAGACGGTGCTGAGAAGGACATAGGTCCCGCAGACAGATCTAGCAGGAGTGTTCCAGGCAGAGACACTGGCACATGCAAAAGCCCCCAGGCGAGGCAAATATGTTCCACACACTGATAATACTCTCACGGACCCTTTAGGAGGAAGTGCAAAGCCCAGAGTCAAATAATGCATTCTCTAGTCTTCCTAAGGGCTTGAATGTTTTCCACACTTAAGGTTCCCAAGTGACAACTGTGGGACCACACAAGGAACTTGTATGTATCCAGGGCAACAGGAGAAGGTCAGCAAGAGCAAAAACCAGAGTTGAGTTGCTGGTTCCAACTCTGTTGTAGCTGCTGCAGGAGCATCTTATAAAGAGAGAGCTGTTTTTACTGCCAGAGACCTGCTTCAGAGCATGGAAGGAACCATCTGACCATGGGTAGACAACTCTCCCCAAACACTGACACCTGCTCATTCTGAAGAGTAACAAGATGGGCATTTGTCCAAGGCAAAGAAAGGACCTTCTAAGCAGCATGTAGTAAGTGAATGTAAATCCCACCCGTAGCTCAATGTCATTTAATTATAAATGTTCACCTGCTCACTCCACCCATAGATGCTCAGTTAGTGGTTTGAGAAACTCTTCTAGAGTTGTATGAAGTCAGAAGAAGGAAAGGGTATTTGGTAAAGATAATGTGAAATGTCACAGAAAGTAAGGACAGGAAAAGAGTTGGAAAAGGGACTCCTATCTCTAAGGGCTCACTCTCTCCCCCATTCCTCTCTTCTCCTCTCTGTGCATCTTCTTCATTTCTCCTTTTTTCTCTACACATTGGCTTCTGTTTTTCTAGCGGGAAACATGGTGGTCAACATGCTTTACGTATCACGGTACTGAAATCTAAAAAATATGAGTTCTCTTACTGAGTTCTAGAAAAAGAATTTCCAAAGATGGACTCTGTGATAGAAGAAAGACTATATCTGGTCTTTGTCTCTGGTTCCTGGCTCAGAGATTCAAAAACCATTGGAATTTTCTGAGTGGTAAGTGCCTTTGTTATGTTAATGAAGTGACTCGTGGCTGGTACCCAGGTAGCTTCAGGATGGAAGCTGGTCATCAGAAAGACCAGGCATGTGGCTAGAGGGCTGGAACCTTCAGCCACTGGACCTCCAGGGAGAGGGTAGGGGCTGCAGATTGAGTACAATCACACGGCCAACCAATCGTGTCTACTCAATGATATGCCAACAAAAACTCTGCATATCAAGGCTCTTCCTGGTTGGTGAACATATCACTGTGCCAGGAGAGTGAGGTACCCTGAAGCTCCTCAGGGATACAGCTCTGTGTCTGAGACCATCCCAGACCTTGCCCTGTGCAACATTTCATTCGGCTGTTCCTGAATTGTGTCCTTTATAATAGAACTGTAATCAAGAGTATAGTACTTCCTTGAGTTCTGAGAGATTTTCTGTCAAATTATGGAAACTGAGGGGGTCATAGGAACCCCCAAATTTATAACAGGTCAGTCAGAAGTGTGGATGACCTGGGTAGCCCACCTGCAGCTGGTGTCTGAGGTGAGAGCCCTTAACCTGGGGAGTCTGATGTTAACTTCAGGTAGTTAATGCCAGAACTGACTTGCAATCCACCCATCTGGGGTGGAAACAGAATAGACTCTGACTAACCAAGCCTAATCCACGAGACCAAATAGTAGGATAATATGATTAGCCCAGCTGGACTCTTCTTCCCGCCCTAAACCAATCAATGGTCACATTTATAAACTTGGTGGCACCCATAGCAACCAGGTGACTTGGGGGAAGGGGAAGTTCCTAGAAAAGAGATGCTGGGCAGACAATATCCTGGTTTTTACTCCCACTGCTAGAGCTTCAATGAATGACCGAGAATGTCATGCATTTCATTCATAAATCTGGTCAGATCTACAGATGGCTCTGCCGATGCTATAAATTCATGTGATCATTCCATGTGACGGGAAAGTACATGCAATGCTGACCTTCTAAATGTTGAAACACTTCTAAATGACAAAACACTTTCCAGCAGCTAAAATGTCTTATATTAAAGCTGAGAATGTATAAATGGTAATCTGATCTTATAAACAACTGGCTATGGCAAAACTATTCAGTGCTTTTCTCAAGTATATAGTTTCTTTGGCACAATAGAAAAGTACCCTCCTAAACACAGCCCTGAAAGTAAATGTAAGGTGGATTCTGGCAGTACATTTGCAGAGAGAGCAGTAGTTTCCCACGTCATATCATGGTCTGTTACTTTCTGCCGACAGAAGTCTCCCTGGCCCCCCAGGAATGTGTTCTGTATCTCACGCCACACCATTGCAGCACTGTATGCATTAGCTCTTAGCTCTCTACACTGCAGTTGCCTGGGAGTTCATCTGTTTCCACCAGGAGACTAGACAGGAATTGAGAACACAGGCTGCCTTTTCTTCTGTTCTGTCCTCAAGACCAGTGCCTAGAACGTAGCAGGAGCACAATAAATATCAGTGATATTTGCCTTGCTTGATGGTCTTTGGCAAGTGACCTAAACTCTCTGAGGTTGGTTTGCTTGTGGGTAAAATGAAGGTAATTATAATCCTTACTTCACTGGGTTGTTATGAGGATTAAAGCCCCATAAATGCTACTGTTGTTGCTGTTGCTAACTGTGGCCTGGTCAGCAATCATTATTCACTGATTAGACGCCATCAGACCCAAAGCAAGCTATTTATAGCTGGAGGAATCACAAGAGAATATTTCACAAGAGCTCCAAGTCCCTGTTCTCAAAATAAGCAGCAGATGAGACCTCACTACTCAGCCTCCCCTCTCCTGGCATCTCCGTGGTCACTACACCCTGGACATTATTAGAATTTTTTGACTACGTGTCAACGTATTTACACATTCATATTTACCCCTTACTATTCATTTGTTTGTAACAAGTCATCGACATAGTTTATTAGGAGTCAAATAATGTAGTTTTAGTTTACTCTATGCTGCACATTTAGAGACTTTATTACACTTTATAATGTGCAATGAGGAAAAAAGATTCTGGTCCTTTTTCTATTTATTTTATTAAACCACTCTGCTCCAGAGTATAGGCATTTTTCATTTCTCTTTTTAATATGCCAGCTCTACTCCTT
Source organism: Delphinus delphis (assembly GCF_949987515.2). Taxonomy (NCBI): domain Eukaryota; kingdom Metazoa; phylum Chordata; class Mammalia; order Artiodactyla; family Delphinidae; genus Delphinus; species Delphinus delphis. The sequence continues at coordinate 108,796,716 of NC_082688.1, forward strand.
ACTCATTCGTGTCCTCTATCCTGAGATGTTAGTCAATAAAGTCAACATATTATTAGAAGTAATTTATAATGTATATGTAGATTAAATTGTATCATTAAAAAATCATTCTTACGCTTAGGCTCTTTATGGAAATCAAGAATCGTAACATCTCATTCATACCATAGTTGTAAAGACAGAATTTCAAAACACACATACACACTTGGGAAAGAGCAAGTAGACATAAAGTTCCAGCAGGCAAATAAAACCTCTTTTTAACCAAAAAGAAAAAAAAAATTCTTTGGAAAGAACTCCTGAGGTGCCAGAAGAATTCTGGAAACTAATACTATTAAGAGGATAGTAGCTATAAGCTGAGAATTATAACTGTAGTTATACATAATACCAGAGCAACCCCTGAAGAAAGAAAATGCTTTTTTTGTTTAAAGTCACACTCTTCAAAGATATATTATTTAATTAGTAAAGGAAATGCCATTCTTTTGATTTTTTTTGGTAGAGAAGAGAAGAAAGTGCATCAGCTGGCATTTAAATGTATTGCACTGAATAAAGGTATCTGACACTTGCCAACTACCAAATTAATTTGACATAAAAATTGAAGTTATTTGAACGATTAATTACATAATTAGAACTTATATTGGTTTGAAGCCATTTTTAGAAGCTTATTAATTCAAGGTGATTTTTTTTTTCAATCTTCAATCAAAAACATTATTCCAAAATGCCCAGGGTGGATTTAAATGTGGAGTAAATTCTCTGCTGCCAGGAAGACACTGAAATATGTTGATAATGCCTGTACCCTCTCAAATACACAAAGGTGAGCTTGTTACCTAAGTCGCACATTCCATCCTTAGTTGAGATTATAATCCTAAATCTTTGTTTTCAACAGGTTCTTAGGAAATTATAGACAAGGGTCTACTTAATTTAACACAAAGTAAAATGTCACAATTTACCCGTGAGTGATCACAACATGGGCATCTCAACAGTGGTATGTTAAATGTGTCGCTTCTTGAATTGTTGCCAGCTAACATTCATTTTGTGACATATGAACATTGCCGGGGAAATTCAGAATCCTTCAGCCACTTACATCTCACATTCATACTCCCAAGTTTTATTAAAGGCACCAGCGTTGCTCCCCATTAGGACTTGTCATGCGATGTTTTATTTTGATATTTTACTTCACTGATTTTCATCACAGTTTCCTACCTCGGTTCCAGACACTATGACTGCATTCATAAACTTGAATATAATATGCATGTGAAATCATATTTCCTTCTTGGACACATTAGCAAAATTCCATCTGTCTGCTCCTTTTTAAACTGTTAAGTTTTCCACATTGAAAAGAGAATTGGGTTACAATTACCTACTGAGACTTTTCATCAGAATAACATTCTAAGTTGTATATAATGTTGTTCCATATCCTCCCTTGCCTGAGGAGTTTAAAAGAGTTCACATACCCAGATATGTCTGCAGTAAACCTAAAGGCATATTAAAGCGTTTTAAGGCTGAAAGGAATTCTCAGAGATGTTTCTAGCCTAATCCCTTCATTTTTCAGATAAGAAAGCTCAGCTAAAAAACGAGGAGAGAAGCAGGATGGGTGAGAACTCTAGGACCGAACTTGCAGCGTTCAAGTCTGCTTCCATCACTGCCGGGACTGTGAGACGTTTGGCAATTTACTTCACCTCTCTGTGCCTTTGTTTCTGTGTAGTAAAATTACGATAACACCCACTCTACAGGGTTTCTGTGAGAATTAAATGAGCTAATACATTCATTACCAGGAAGAACAGTTCTTGTCCATTCCTGTAATTTCAGTGAAGAGAGGATTTCCTTAAATACCCCTGAGTATCCCTTTGGAAGAGGACGTAGAACAGAGATCGTTTCTCTCCCTTTATCCTGGGATCAGCTGCCCACGGAACACTCAACTTCTGCTCTGTTCTAATACTCATCTTAGGTTACCCTTCCGTGGAAAATCTGGATGCAGAAATCCATCTGATTCCAGGGTTTGCTGCATGAAGCCTGTTGTTGCCACGTTGTCTGGTAACAGCTTCATTTGTCGTAAAGGTGATGTTTGGCTCTCCCTGTGACCAGTTTTGTTTTCTCTCTCATTTGGTTCAGAACTCTGGCAAGAAAACACCCACACAAAGCACGTAGCTCACAGAGTTCCCGGACAAAGAGAGCACTCAGTAAGCATTGGCTGTTTCCTCCGTTATTCCTTCTTGCTCCAAGTAGCCTATCACGTCAGTGTCAAAATTAATATCACAGCCCAGATCCCTTAATTACAGTGCTAAGATCTTATCTGTGGACAGGAAAAAATAAATAGTTTTGATTGTTTAATACCTTAAGATCATATAATTGTTTCTATTTCACAGCCCCTCAGATCCACTTAACTAATCACTATGCCCTTATTTGAGGCAAATGAGTGCTGCAAATATTTATTAATATTCCTTGGGTCCCACGACTCAAATAATAGAAATTTATATTATTACATAGAGTATTTAAATCACACCTTGATATTTTGAGATGTACAAATATAGAAGTAAAAAAAAATCACCACACCTTTCATTTCTCAAATGAATACGCTGCATTTCTTGGACTGGAGTTTTCAGTTTGTAAATGCTATATTCCTCACCTTTATAACTTTGGAGGCTATAATTTTCAACTTAAATTTACTATTTGCCACTTCCCACAATTACCCACTTATATATACACCCTACTTAATACCATACACATAGCTAGAATTTTTTAATTTTTAGTAGATTTCCTTTTTTATTTCATAGTTTAATAAAAATGGCTATGGATGTTTGCATAGTAGAACTCTGAATAATAGATTTTCAGTTTCTTTAGAACAGTTCCGGGATCTTTCTCATTCGTCTCATTCATCATAAATCAGACTATGTCAGTGGTCTCAAAACCTCCCACCATCTTCCCTTCCTGTGTGGAATTAAATCCTTTAAAGCCCACCGTAAGCTGGCCCTGCCTTCCCCCTGACCTCACCTCCAGGGAGTCCCCCACCTCCCATCCCCCATCACTCAGGGTCTCCTAGCCACAGTGACCTTCTCACTGTGCCAAGACATGCCACGGGCACCCCCATCGAGGACACTTGAACCTGCCCTTCCCTCTGCCAGGAACTCTCTCCAGGCAGATGTGTGCTTGTCCCAGCCCCTCACTTCACTCAGTCCTCTGCTCAAATGCCATCTGCTGAGAGAGACCCTTCCTCACCATCTTCCCCCAGACACCCCGACATTCACCCTCCAACCCTCCCTATCACCCCATCTTGTTTCATTTTCTTCACAGCCCTTATCACTACCTGAGAATATGTACATATTGGTTATTCTTTATGCTCTGCCCCCACTTCTAAGATGTAAGGTCCACAAAACTAGAAATTTAATTTTCTTTATTCCTGTATCTCAATTACCTGGCAGATGTTAGACACTCAAAAATGTGTTGAATTAATAAATAACAGATAAAGCTTGGTGTATGTCAATACTCAGCACAGCTCCTGGCTTTTAGTGAGCTTGAATAAATGATGATTGAATAAATGAATAAATTATTTCGTTCAACAAAAAATACATTGCACCCAGAGCAAAACGGCACGACCTATCTACTGTCAGACACCTTAGAAACTTACTGGAGAGAGAAGAACTACATGCACAGAAAAATTTTAAATGCTATGTAACACTGTGCTAAGCTGCATGTAATCAGTTCCACAATAATTGTGTCTAAATCAATGATACAGCTATTAAGTGCATGGCTGCCCAGGAAGTAGACTTTGATGAGAGTGGAAGTTCTCAGGCTGGCTTCATTGAGTAGCAATTTGAGATGGATCTTAAAAGATTTGTTTTAGATAGGGAAGTTAGGGAGGCGACCATCACAAATAGGAAGAAAAAAGCCACTCCAGGGCTTCCCTGGTGACACAGTGGTTGAGAATCTGCCTGCCAATGCAGGGGACACGGGTTCGAGCCCTGGTTTGGGAAGATCCCACATGCCGCGGAGCAACTAGGCCCGTGAGCCACAACTACTGAGCCTGCACGTCTGGAGCCTGTGCTCCGCAACAAGAGAGGCCGCGACAGTGAGAGGCCCACGCACCGCGATGAAGAGTAGCCCCCGCTCGCCGCAACTAGAGAAAGCCCTCGCACAGAAACGAAGACCCAACACACCCAAAAATAAATAAATAAATTTATTTTTTAAAAAAAGCCAGTCCATAATGGAGTTGTATTTCCTGTTTTTTTTTCTTTTAATTGAAGTATAGTTGTACAATATTATATAAGTTACAAGTGTACAATATAGTGATTCACAGTTTCTTTAAGTTATATTCCATTTATAGTTATTATAAAATATGGGCTATATTCCCCATGTTGTATAATATATCCTTGCAGCTTATTTATTTTATACATAGTAGTTTCTACCTCTTAACCCCCTCCCCCTATATTGCCCCTCCCCCCTTCCCTCTCCCCACTGGTAACTACCAGATTGTTCTCTGTATCTGCGAGTCTGCTTCTTTTTTGTCATATTCACTAGTTTGTTGGAGTTGTACTTTCTTAACAATGCATTTTTTCAAGTGGAAGTTTTCCAATTTAAGCACATAATGAATATTAAATTGTATATCCCAGGCAATGCTGAGATTCTCATGATTTGAAGTTTAAAATTATAAAATAAAAATTAGTAGGAGCTAATTATAATATTAATTATAATATTATCAGTAACTGAAATCTCTACTCATGTGCTAAGATGCAATTATTTTTGCTTCAACTAATTTAATCAAATATTAGGATGAGTGTTACTGAATTATACCTGTTTTGCAAACAAAAATGCTTTTAGAAGAAAGGGTTTTAAAATATATTGAAGATATGGGAAGGTCCTGGAGTGTCTTAACATGGCCATATCTATAAAGCATGCTTTTTATGATTATAAGTTATTGAAGATATTTTCAGAAATATTCACTGTCTCAGACATGCTCATTGTCTTATCCTGTACTTGAAGAGTAAGTGGCTTAAAACAGATTCGCACTCGGGGCTTCCCTGGTGGTGCAGTGGTTAAGAATCTGCCTGCCAATGCAGGGGACATGGGTTTGAGCCCTGGTCCGGAAAGATCCCACGTGTCGTGAAGCAACTAAGCCCGTCAGCCACAATTACTGAGCCTGCGCTCTAGAGCCCGCGTGCAGTAACTACTGAAGGCTGCACGCCTTGAGTCCGTGCGCTGCAACAAAAGAAGCCACCGCAATGAGAAGCCTGCACACCTCAACGAAGACCGCAACGAAGAGTAAACCCCCGCTTGCCACAACTAGAGAAAGCCCGCGCACAGCAATGAAGACCCAATGCAGCCAAAAATAAATAAATTTTTAAAAAATAGTAAGAGTAGTTGTTTCTGATTTCTTTTTTCCCCTCTTGCAGGTGACTATTTTGAAGCTAGAAAAGTGAAATAAACTATATTAAATAGAAATTCGATGTGTCTTGCCTTAATTTGACATTATAAAAGAACAAATGGAGAAAATGAAGAAAGAAAAAAAAGAAGGAAGGAAGGAAGGAAGAAGGGAGGGAGGGAGGGAGGAAGAAAACCAACTAATACAAATGTGTAACAGACGTGTCGAGTTCCACATTTCCAGAACTGGACTCTTGACTATCCGTCCACATTGGCTTCTCCTCCCACCTCCCCATCTTCGCTGGTGGCCCCTCCTTCCCTTCAGACCCTCAGGCCAAAACACTTGTCTTGATTCTTGACGCCTCTCTTTTCTCACAACCCACATCTAAACCATCAGGAAGTCCTGCTGGCTGTGCTTTCAAAATACAAAAATATATCCAAGTCCTAATACTTCTTACCACCCCCTCTGCTATCCTTCAGTCCCAACACCATCCTCTCTCACTGAGACGAGGCCACCAGCCTTCCAGGTGACCTCTCCTGCCTCCATCTCATCCAATGTCTCTTCTCCATCTAGCAGCCAAAGGAGACTTTTTAAAACTGTTCAAAACACTGGAATGAGTCTCCACTGTACTGAGAGTAAACACTTGTGACAGCAAAAGGAAAAAGGGCCTGAGGCTGTCCTCAAACAGCTTCCAGGCCAGTTGTTGGTATTCTCAAGAGGGAAACAACCAGGAAGGAGCTATTTGAACAGCCGTTCAAAGAGAGTGGAATTTTCCTTCCAACCACAGTTCTCTTTTCATTGGACACATTTATAAACAAAAGAAAAGCTCCTGACTATCCCAACACTCTCGAATTTTCCGAGAACAGTAAGAGTCCTAGATGTTCTCTGCTTTGAAATCTTCCACTGGAAACTGTTGTGATTTTTTTTTTTTTAATTGGAATTAGTTTCCAGCACCTCTGCCACTTCTCAGCTGCATGACGCTGACGGGTCAGCTGGCTTTTGAGACGCAATTTCTCATCCGAGTTGGGACTTAGCAGGGCCCGCCCAGCCTGACCCACAGGACCACGGCAAGAATTAACTGAGATTCTCATGTTTGGGGAAAATTTTATAACGAAAGTGTATCCTGTACACACGTATATCATTATTTAACACAACTGCTTAGCATCCTTCCTGGTGAAGGAGTAAACTGTTAGCATCCCATCACTCCACCTGCCGCCAGTGGTGACCCTCCCTATAAAATTACAAAGATTTCCAGACCCATCGGTGACCCCGTAGGCTTGGGTGCTCGCTGCTTCCCGTGTGACCATGTAATGAAGAGCAAGTGATGCCTTGTCCATTTTCAGAGCTGTCTTTTTCCTGCAGGGTTTGAAACCAAAGTGGCAAAGGGAATTGGGGCTGCTTGGAAAATGTAGCCTTTCCTTCCTCTTCCAGGAATCTCCGTGTACAAAGTCAGCTGCTATCATCAGCACGTTTCAGTTCCTGCCTCCTTGCTCTGCCACATCCCTAGCCTTGCTGAGAAAAAAAAAAATGCAAAGCCTCCCCAAGAAAGAGCAGAAAAGGTGACCTTGTAAGAATGCGCTGTAGGACTTCCCTGGTGGTCCAGGGGTTAAGACTCCGAGCTTCCAATGCAGGGTTCGATTCCTGGTCGGGTAACTAAGATCCCACATGGCGCGGCCAAAACAGAAAAATAAATAATAATATTCTCTATCTAATTCTAGCATATCTCATGGAAGAAGTGTGTCTTTATATTTTAATAAATAGATCCTCCAAATCTCAGCCTAAGCGCCTCTTCTTCAGACCTTCATTCCCCAACCCACAATCTTTCTCAAAGCATCTTGCTTTTCTTAACTATTGTTCACCACGGTTTGCTGTTAGATGCATTTGTTTGTTTCCACATGTCTGCCTGCGGCCGCCAGACCCTAAACTTTCTGGGAGTAACAACCATACCTGCTGTCCTCAGCGCTATGCTCCCTTCCAAGGCACCCGGCCCACTGTCCAGGCCCAACACACATTTTGAATGAGCAACTGAGTTAAACAAATAGATAAGAGGGAGAAGGCCTTCCAGTTCCTCATGCCAGATACATCTCAACCTCAACACTTAGTCAGCTCGCCCCACCGTCCCGTGTAGGCCTGGATTTTCACCCTCCCTGTTCACTGCCATCCAAGTGCAGTCACTCCATAGCACCTCAACCCTTACTGGTCTTCTCCCTCCTTCTACTCTTACGAGTGAGTGCTGCTTTCCTAAAACAGTCTGTTAAGTTTCCAGAATATAGTCTACAATTTAGATTTCTTTTGTATCCTTCATGATGCATTTTACTTTTTTTAAAGATTTTTTTTTGATGTGGACCATTTCTTTTTTTTTTAAAAGTTATTTTTATTTATTTATTTTGGCTGTGTTGGGTGTTCACTGCTGTGAGCAGGCTGTCTCTAGTTGTGGCGAGCGGGGTCTACTCTTCGTTGCAGTGCACAGGCTTCTCATTGCGGTGGCTTCTCTTGTTGCAGAGCACGGTCTCTAGGCAGACGGACTTCAGTACTTGCGGCGTGTGGGCTCAGTAGTTGTGGCTCATGGGCTCTAGAGCACAGGCTCAGTAGCTATGGTGCACGGGCTTATTTGGTCCGCGGCATGTGGGATCTTTCTGGACCAGGGATCGAACTCGTGTCCCCTGCATTGGCAGGCAGATTCTTAACCACGGCACCACCAGGGAAACCCCTGATGTGGACCATTTTTAAAGCCTTTATTGAATTCATTACTATATTGCTTCTGTTTTATGCTTTGGTTTTCTGGCTGCGAGGCATGTGAGATCTTAGCTCCCAACCAGGGATCAAATCTGCACCCCCTGCATTGGAAGGCAAAGTCTTAACCACTGGACCACCAGGGAAGCCCCTCATAATGCATTTTAAATAAGATAATCTAAGACAGAGTCTGCCCTCAGCCAAGGGCTCTCTAAAATGGCATGAGAGGTACAGGGCTGACAAAAGGGCTCAAAATAACTTAGAAATAATTCACATAACTTTTGAATACATAGTGTCTGTGACTCATACCTCATTTCAATTATTAGCCCTCAATAGTGCATAATCAAATATCTTTCAGGCCCCAAATCGCACTCCCAGTAATTCAGCCTCATAATTCTTTGCTGAAACAGAAATGCCTCTCACCCAAAAAAATATTCCAACACAGGAAAAAAGATAAAACGCTTTAGTAGTATTCTAGACCTACTTCAGTATTCGAGAATGTCTGCTGTAGATGCAACTGCCCCTTGGGACTTCTCCTGCCCAGGTGGCCATTTCTCCTTCTTTAATTCACATCTGATATTCTCCTTCTGTCCTCCAGTTAGGAAAATATAGATACGGTTTTCAGGTGAACCCAGTCTTCAGTAAAACAGAGAGGAAAAACAGCAAAAAAGTCTGACAGCGTTGTATTCCTAGCCAAAACTTTGGATTCAGCATAACTTAAATTATGTGTTTAATTATCTAATTCTTCCAATGTAACTATATTTTGTGTTGACTTTTTGGAAACCCTTCATTATTTGCATATCTTCTGACCCCCCCCGAAAAAATATGAGCAATTAATAATTTTTAGCAGTCAAGCTAAGTTTGGAGTTGATGACAATGCGTGAACTAAAATACCTACCTAAATACAAAGAAACTCTTCTAAAATAGAAATTTGGAGCTTTGAGAATTTATTGAGAACTTTATTACATTCCTCTGTGGTTTATCTCCTTTCAGTTTCCCACAAATGTATACACCTTTGGAGGTAGAGATGATACTGCTTAATCTGCCCCGACTCATGTGGCTTCTTTGAGAAGCTTTTAGAAAGGAATGAAGAGGCTTAAGCACACTTTGGGTTGATGTGTCTTGATCTGTAACATCACAAAAAGCAATTAACTTCTTGTATCCTTATCTAAGTTAGATGCTGTTGAAATACTCAAAGACCAAAAAGTAAAACTGCCCAACCTAAGAAGAAATAAGCTCTAAAAGTCTTTTTGTCTTCCAAAAAGGTTAAAATCTCAAGTTCAACATGTGATCATACGTGGAGGAACAGAATACAAATGTGTGTAAACATGGCGACAAAGAATCTCCAAGGTTGTTCCATCGTGAGACTGATTAAAATTTGACATGTTTGAACTCTCAACACATTTGCTGAACTTCCGGAAAGTTCTACCCTTCATAATTAACCACTAATGAAATTTTACTAGGAAAAAAAATTACAAGCTCTAGTCAGAATCTCTTTAAGTCTGAGGGAGCAAATTCCATGAGAATGATCACCTTCCTATATGAGAGACTGCCACAGAAAGGCTCTGAAACCAATCTGTCCCCAACAGCTAATAATTCACCTATTATCAAACCCTCTAGAATCATAATACCTCAGTCCCAACTGTATGCCTGCAAATTTGTGACAAAACAGTTGATGAATTGCAGTGACTGGCCAAATTGGTGATGTGCCTTGGGGTTTCAGAACTCCACCCACCCTACGTGTGAGAAGAATTTATGAAGATAACATGACACGCTAATATATTTTTACAGCTTAAACAAGATATTCCATGCCATTTTTGAGCACCACACGTAGTTTATCAATATAAATCCTAAGACCTTTATCCCCTTTTGTTTCTTTGCTGCTACACATAATATAATTATCAAAAAGGTTAAGACTGACGAGTGGAAGAATTTCAATCCTGGACAGAAGCTCTCTTTTCCCTTTCTTTTTCTATTTTCATTCATTGGTTCATTTCGATTTTTGTTGTTTTTGTTACAGTTGTCGTAATACAATCTTCAGCCATAGCAAAAACACGTAAAACACTTTGAATGGCTTCAATGTGACCTTTGAAAAACCTTATTCCTCTATCTGCATTTAGATGGGTCAGGTGGTGTGTCAGATCCTAAAGCAGCATTGGCTGGCATTCAGGTATCTTTCAGAGAGAAATCAGGGTCACCACCTCCGTCGGATAAAACTCTTAGTTCGTAGGTAGAAAGACATCAGCACTGTCCTCTGCCCCAGCTGTTGGTGAATGTCAGGTCTGCGTCAGAGGGCTGTTCTCATTCTCTAAGATGGTTTGAGCAGTTAATTATGGAAAAGTACTCCAGGCATCCCTGCTTAATCAAATTTTGTATATAAATATATAATGTATATGAGTAGTCAAGAAAATTCCTGTAAATTGAAAGAGTTAACATGTACCAGGCCTGTCAGTGCTTATGATAAAAAAAAGAACAAGCAGCTAACATTTGGTGAGTCATTAGCCCATGCCTGGCACGGTGTACTTTCCCTGCATTAGCTCACTCAGCCCTAATACAACCCTACGAGATAGGAACTATTACAATGCCCATTTTCTAAAAGAGGAAACAGGCTTCTGGGGTTTAAATAAGGTTTAAAAAATAAAAAAACTTCTAAGTGGAAGAGCAGGAATTTGAACTTGAGTCTAGCCTACTTCAAAATCCGTGCCCTTGAGAGCTAGGCTTAATGGTTTCTATAAAATTCATACACACGTCACGTTACTTTGAAATTTCTCAAACAGAAAACATGCACTGGAATAAGATTTAGCCATCTCACGAATCTTTTAAAATCAGATATGGAGGAGCGTCATCACCAGTTGTGAACAAAGTGATCTTGGAAAATTTACTTAAAACCTCCAAGCGTCAGTTGACTCATTTGTATAAAGCTCCCAAGATTATGAAGGGATACATGAGATCGTGTATGAGAGAACAGAGGAAAAAACCACAGGTGGAGCATTTTCCCCGTTAATCCATTTACAGAGTTTCAATATTTAAGATAACTCAATTTGAAAACTGATGAGTTTTCTCTCTTACACGTATTTTCTCTCTTAATACCTTGCTTGCAGTGGGCAATGTCATAAATATCTCTTGAAGAGAATGGAATGTTTCCAGTAACCCCTCCTAGGAAAACGTAGCCTGATTGAAACTTTGGTGATGGCTTCCTCCTATTGCATTTTGTCCGTAGGAATCTGTACACCGAACTCCAAGTGTACGCTCTCATGTAAGAGCACATCGCATTCTAAAATTGAAACTGAAAAAAAAACCAAACATACAACAGGTAAAACCTCAGGCATCTGTAGAAGCACTGCCTTAAAAAGATGTGCAAATATAATACACTGCTTTCGGAGAAAGGCGTCTCTGAAATTCTCAGCAGTAGGTCTAGAGCTGTCCCATCCACTAGCCACACTGACTACTGAGCATTTGAAATGTGGTCCAAAATGAGATCTGCTCTTGACACTGAGCCCAAGCTCACTCTGCTCATCAAATGCAGGCCAATAAATCGGGAGAGGTGTTGGGGCAAGGAAGAACGACTTTAATCGAAAAGCCCGCAGACTGAGAAGACGGCAGAATAGTGTGTCAAAGAACCATCTTCCCTCACTCTGAATTTGGGCTCCTTTTATACAGAGGAAGGGGAGGGGGAGGGGCCCAGTGCAATGCCAGACCAATGGCTGAGCAAGACCACTAAAGGCTGCTTGCTGACAGCCTACCCCATTACACTCTAAGAGTAAAATCTGAAGAGTTGTTTTTTTTTATGTTTTTGTCCGTGTGAGGGAATTCTGGGTGAGGGAGGAGGTGAGAGAGCTCCCTGAGTGTGAAGACTTAGGATGGAAAAAAAAACGAATGTAAAATGCCTCATTAATAATTTTATTAACGGTGGTGGTGGTGTCATGAATTGGGAGATTGGGATTAACATATATACACTAATATGTATAAAATGGACAACTAATAATAAAATAAAATAAGCACACATTTCTAAAGTTTAAAAAAAAAAATTGACCTTAGCTATAACAGGCAGAAAACAGAAATATTGTGTAGAGATTTGGTGAACATATTTTTGTGATGCTTTGAAAAAGTTCTGAATAAATTTGAATATTGTATTACTGTTTAAAAAAATAATAATTTTATGCTGACTGCATGTTGAATGGATTCTATTTGGACTATATCATATATAATATTTATATATATATGATATAACATATATGACTATACAGTCATATAAAAATTAACTTCACCTGCCTCTTTTTACTTTTTAATGTGGCTACTAGAAACTTTAATACTGTGAGAGTTAATGGTTCACATTATTTAACTGTTCAGTGCTGGCCTAGAGTGTTTACCAAATCTAATCTCTATAATTAAGCAATAATATAATTTATTACTGGCAAAAATATAAAACACAAGCAATTACAGAATCTAGGAAGTAGATTAAAAGTCATTCAGGGGACTTCCCTGGTGGTGCAGTGGATAAGAAGCCGCCTGCGCAGGGGACACAGGTTCGAGCCCTGGTCCGGGAATATCCCACATGTCACTGAGCAATTAAGCCCTTGTGCCACAACTACTGAGCCTGTGCTCTAGAGCCCACAAGCCATAACTACTGAAGCCTGTGCTCTGCAACAAAAGAAGCCACTGCAACGAGAAGCCCGCACACCGCAACAAAGAGTGGCCCCCACTAGCCACAACTAGAGAAAGCCCATGCGCAGCAACGAAGACCCAATGCAGCCAAAAATAAATTAATTAAATTAAAATCCTAAAAAAAGAAGTAATCCGTATTCCTCGCTCCCATCCCTGGTATCATTGCTGTCATTCATCTCACTTGTATATATAAGCTGGCTATACCTATGATATACACACAAGCATAAATAATTGAATAAATTAAGCTTTAAAAAAATAGTCATTCAGTACATCCTCAGGGCTGTTGAGAGACAGTAAACTCTAACTTTACCATATTGTTTAGTAAAATGGAAATCATTCTACAATAAAAAAATTTAATCATATTAGCTGTCATAAAAAAACACCACAGACTGAGTGGCTTAAACAACAGAAATTTATTTCTCATAGATCTGGAGGCTGGAAGTGCCAGCTCAAGTTATGTGCAATTTGACTCTCTCTCCTTGGCTTACACGTGGCCACCTTCTCCCTGTGTCCTCACATCGTCTTTTCCACGTGTGTCTGTGTCCTAATCTCTTCTTCTTATAAGGAGGCCAGTCCTATTGGATTAGTGCCCACCATATGACCTCATTCACCTTCATTACCTCTTTAAAGGGCCTATCTCCAAATACAGTCACATTTCGAGGTACTGGGGGATTAGGCTTCTACACAGGAATCCGGAGTGGGGGGGTGGGACACAAGTCAGCCCATAACAATCATTCAGCTAAGTATTTAAAGAAAAATCCATTATGAACATTGTTTCTTTTTTCTGATTATAGAAGCTTTGTAATATATTAATGGATTTCCTGAGTGAATCCTTGCTTAAGAAAAATCTCTCTCCAAATGATGAATATTTGTAATCCTATAGACATATATTTCTCTTTACAGAAGTAACTTGAACTTCCACTTTATAAATCAATGTCTTGCAAGTCTTTTTATTGGTTTCCCAGAGTTTAACTCCAGGGAGATCATACTTTTCTCTCCGGACAAAATGGAGGCGTTTGGGGCATCGTTGAACAGTATTGTATAAGGCAGGAGGATTCACCCAACATTCACATAAGCTGAGCTTTGACTTTTCGCATTACACAGGTTCTTTTTATGATCTGTTGAAAATGTTTCTCAATGCTGGTTGGGTTGATGCACGTGGTAGTTAAGACTACAGACAGTCCTCAAAATGGCAACGACCGAAGGTCAAACCCCCGATTTGCTAGTTCCTCAATGTGTGATCCGAGGAACATTGTTTAACCTCTTACACCTCAGTTTCCTGATCTACAATGTAAGAAAAATAAGGGTACCCTTAATCACAGGGCTGTGAGGAGGATGAAATAATTAAATTCCTGCTCCAACAGATGAACAACTAGTTTCTTTCATTGTTCTCTATGTCACCACGTAACACCTAGGGAGACAACAGGTGATGGGTCTCTTAATACAGCAGCTCACTTTAGGTACTTTGTCTCCACACACTGTGTTTGGTTTGTGACTCAGCCACCAATAGCCATTAAGAAATATTATTTTGAGCTATGATTGGGAGAACAGTAGCAAAAAAGATTATTTTTTGGAAAGACGTCTTTGAAAATGGCACAAAAATACATTATAATAGAAGTCGAGGGGACAGAAAACAATGTTTGGGAATATCATCAACAGGTGTAGGAAAAAGGGAAGACTTGTTGAAGAGGTAGATTATTACAAGTTTGCAGTCAGCAACGACAAAAGTGAGGTCAAAGCTTGGTTTTGATTCAAATAAGAATCCAGGAGCAGACATGGGAAAAAGTGACCCTAAAATAACTCACTTAGGGGTGAAACCATAGCCATGAGGTGAGTCCAGCTTTCCTGACACATTAGGAAAATGTATATGAGCTAAATCTGAAAAAGCAAAAGCAAACTGTCTAACTTAACAGCAGGAAGTAACAGATTTTATGCCCCCACCAATCCCTTTTTTGTTTCTTAGGATCCAGGAAGAATCGGAAAAGTCTTGTCAACAAGACAAGCAATCAGGAATGAAAAAAATTGTTACTGACTGTTCTTTCAGAGGGATTACAGTAACATCTGGTTGGGATTGCTTACTTATTTAAATCTTTCTTCAAAAGTCTTTAACTTGGAAAAAGGAAACATTCAGTTGTTTCAGAAATCGAGACTATTAGTTGACACATAATTATTTTACTTTGTGACATTTTATAAAAAACTTATCCCACTATGTAAATGTTGATTTTTAAAAAATTTTTATTGGAGTAGAGTTGATTTACAATGTTGTGTTAGTTTCAGGTGTACAGCAAAGTAAATCTGTTATACATATGCATAGATGCACTCTTTTTTAGATTCTTTTCCCATATAGGTCATTACAGAGTACTGAGAAGAGTCCCCTGCGCTATACAGTAGGTCCTTATTAGTTATCTATTTTATACATAGCAGTGTGTATATGTCAATCCCAATCTTCCAATTTATCCCTCCCACCGCCCTTTCCCCCATGGTAACCATAAGTTTGTTTTCTACATCTGTGATTTTATTTCTGTTTTGTAAATAAGTTCATTTGTACCTGTAAATGTTGATTCTTAAGCCAATGGTGAAAACAGCTAATTAAATTGCTACAGGCTTATATTTCTTTTCCATGAGACTATTCCTTCTGGGTACTGTTTAAAGTGATCTAACCTGCATTTGATGAAATTTTCAAAAAACCAACACTGATGTTTTGAGCCAGACTTCAAAGAAACAATTTATCTTGGTTTGTCACACAGGGCATTGTCTCATCACTAAGTCTGTGCCAGAAATCTTGAAATTGCTATAGAACAGTAATACATCAGTCCTCTTACCTTACTAGGGTTTTTAAATCTGTGGTCAAAAAAAGATTG
This sequence comes from Delphinus delphis, assembly GCF_949987515.2. Classification (NCBI taxonomy): domain Eukaryota; kingdom Metazoa; phylum Chordata; class Mammalia; order Artiodactyla; family Delphinidae; genus Delphinus; species Delphinus delphis. Next base: position 108,812,322 of record NC_082688.1, read on the forward strand.
AAGGGCTTCCCTGGTAGCGCAGTGGTTGAGAGTCCGCCTGCCAATGCAGGGGACACGGGTTCGTGCCCCGGTCCGGGAGGATCCCGCATGCCGCGGAGCGGCTGGGCCCGTGAGCCATGGCCTCTGAGCCTGCGCTTCCGGAGCCTGGGCTCCGCAACAGGAGACGCCACAACAGTGAGGCCCGCGTACCGCAAAAAAAAAAAAAAAAAAGATTGAAGATGCTATTATTAGCATGTGGCTGTTTGTGATGGCCCTTGAATATAGAAATACTTTCAGTTGGGATCACAATTAAATCAGCTGATGCTCTTCCACATCTTCATGGTCCCTTTCTGTGTTAAGCGGAGTTTTATAAATATTTATGAGACATCGAGGGACCGGATACCTCAAACTTCTCTAGATGATAGATAATGAGCTCTCAGCAAACAGTAAAAATAAAGAAGGCCACTTTGGTCCAAGACAAGAAGAGCAACACCCCCTAAAATTGCGAACAGAGCAGAGAATCTTAAAGACTATGGCACAGGATCCAGCCAAACTTTCTAACAAGTTCTGACATTTGCTTGTGCCCCTGAAAAGAACTAGCCATTCCAGTTGCCAGTACACAAGTATTCCTGTAATTAAAATGGCTTTTCCACCTTTTTTTAAATGGCAAAAAATTTTTCATCCTATGTCAGTCAAATGATCCCCCAGGCATGTTAATTTACCCAAACCACACTTGAGCTCTCTGAGTAATTATTCAATGATTTGGACTGGTATGGAGTTTGTCAAGAAAAAAAAAAAAAAAGATAAAAATAAACTGGGGGCTCAACCTTTCACTTTTGTGAGGCAGACAAGCTTCGCATCAATGGGTATAACATTTTCAGAAGAGTTCTCGGTCAACTTCTAAATGTCTGCAAGCACCCTAGATCTCTCACAGGATCCATACAATGTACAGAGATATTCCACTCCTACTGAAATCATTCCATCAGAGTCAGAATCGTGCGATAAATACTTTCAACAAGGTGCAGAAGCCATATTTCAAAGGCATATTTTCAGGAAATAAAACATATTTTTTGGTCAGAGCTAAGAAAAGTAAATGGAATCTGTGTAAATATATAATAGTTCCACAGATGCAGGTTTACAGAAATAACAACAAAGCAATGTCCAAAATTCTACAATCAAGGCAGGATGCTCTTTTACAATCAACTGATTGCAAATATTTACTACGCACCTACTGTGTGCTCTACTGATCCTTTGGGAGAAAGTCAAATATGGAAAACAGTGATAAAAAAGAACAGCCAGTTGCTCAAAACCTACTTAGCTCATGAAGTCTTCCTGATGATCTCTGTCTTCGTGAGAAAATAAACATTACTGAATCCTTATGACATGTCAGACACTGATAAGCACCGGGGGTTCGGAAATAAATAAGATGCGGTCACTGCCACAGATGAAATCATAGTCTAATGGGACAGACACTGCAGTGCTCACCGTATAATGTGCTAAGCTCTGTCACAGCATGGTCATGAGGGACAAGAGGCCAAAGCAACCATTTCACATAATCACGTTAGTTTGGTGGGGGTTTTTTAATTAATTTTTTTAATTGAAGTATAGTTGGTTTACCATGTTGTGTTAGTTTCAGGTGTACAGCAAAGTGATTCAGTTATACATATATATATCTATTCTCTTCAAGATTCTTTTCCCTTATAGATTATTACAAGATACTGAGTAGAGTTCCCTGTGCTATACAATAGGTCCTTTTTGGTTATCTATTTTATATACAGTAGTGTGTATATGTTAACCCCAAACTCCTAATGTATCCCTCTCCCACCCTTTCCCCTGTGGTACCATAAGTCTGTTTTCTATATCTGTGAGTCTATTTCTGTTTCGTAAATAAGTTCATTGGCGTCATTTTTTCAGATTCCACGTATAAGCCATGTCTTATGATATTTGTCTTTCTTTGCCTAGCTTACTTCACTTAGTATGATAATCGGTAAAGTTGTAGGATGCAAAAAACTAATTCACTCTAGTTTGAAAGTAAAGACAAGTTGATTTTCAGATTAGCTGCAGTAGATTTGGAGTGACAGGGTTTCATTCCATCTGCATCACCCTAAATGGAGCTCTAGCTCTCTAACTCCAGCAGGACTGTTCTCTGCAGACTTGATAGCTGGGGAGAAAGTGGTTTTCTTCACTATACAGACATGTGGTTCTACCACAGCTGCTGTGTTTGCAATTTCCAGCCCACAACAATGGAATTCTCAGTTACCGTGTTCCCCTCATGAAGAAATACACAAATTGCTTCCGGCTGTTTTAAATTTCTCATTTCCACTGGAAGTATTCCATCTCTTCCATCTAGAGCACCACATCCCAGTCACAACTTTTCCTCTTTACAGATTCCCGGCTCTCCTACTTTTATCAATACCTGTCATCAATCTCAGAGAACCTGCCTTTTCTTCCTCCCCTTCTCTCCCCATATAGCCCGAGTCTCACAGTCTATTCAAATATTCAAACATTCTTTGGTCAACATCTACTGGCTCCTGAATTTGTCAATCTCTCTTCCGGCGCATAAGGACTGGAAACCCTTGGATCAATCTAACCATTGATCTACTCCACTTCTACATCTAAGTTCTGTGAAGACATTCACACAGCCATGAAATCTGGCATCAGGAAGAAACATGGTTTCCAACTCTGATCAAGCCTTTGGGGTCAAGCAGCAGTCCCTTCTATATCCCTGGTCTGCTCCCTTGCCCGTTATCACATACGATTTTTTTACCACTTACATTTACTCCTTCTCAAACTTCTTCAAACCCCATCTTTCTCATTTACAGTAGATTATCTTATCCTTCTCTTAACATAGAAAACAGAAGCTATTTAGTAAAAACTTTCTTAAAGCACTATTTTCCTATATGGTGTATCTTCCAGCCTACACCCCTTCTGTCACAGAGAATGAGATGTCCCACCTCCTGCCCAAAGCTAGTGGGGCAATCCACATCTTCCGCCACGAATCAGCTCTGCTTTCCCCTATACTTGAACCTCTTCCTCTGTTTTGGATTTTACCCTCTCCATATGATTCAAGCCTCTCCCATGTGAAAAAACAAGCCCTCTCTCCACCCCGTGTATCTCTTGAGCAGTCTCTCTAGCGTCCCCTGTCTTTTGCAACCAACTTTCTTAACAGTGGTCTTTGCAGCCCACTTAGTTCTTCACTCACTGTAATGTGGTTTCTTTCTCCACCGCTTTACAGAAACCATTCTCGATGAGACCAGATTGCCATTCATGCTGTTCCCAAATTGCTATAGCCCTGGATAATTATCCACCCTATCCTACTCGATTGTTCTGTGACATTTGATGCTATGGACAGCGTTTTCAAACTCTTTTCTCAACTGGCTTTTATAATGTCATCTCTTTGTTTTTCTTCTACATAAAGAATGGATGGAGATGGAGAGTCATCTCCTGTATCTCCCACTCCTTAAATATCTGACTCCCTCGAAGGCTGTATCCTCAACCCTCATCAATTGTACCTGCTAACCCAGTGTTACCTCTTCAGGATTTCAACTTCCCCCTATATGATAACATCCAAGCCCTGATCTCACTGTGGATCCAAGACCACAAATGCATCTGACTGAAGGACAATTCCGTATGGATGTCCCCAGAACACCTCATATTTAGCACATTAAAAACTGAACTTGAATCTTTAGGATACTGTTTAGATATATAGCGTGTAGTCACCAAATCAGAATCACTCTTGACATGTATCAGAATCTTTTGTCTTAACTTTACAGGGAGATTTTAGGAACTAATATACCTTATAGGAAAGAATCATCCACCTAATGTTGAGTAAATCCTGTAATTTATCTACCTAGTAATGAATATTTCTGAGTTCTAAGATTTGGCATATCATCTTTCATTTTTTTGCCTTCTTGTACTGCTCTAATTTTTATAATAAGCTTGTATGATTTTTCAATACAGTTTTTTAAACTAATCTCACCCCCTCCTCTCTTTGTATTTCTTAGCCCCAAAATGGCACCATCTCCTAACTGGCTTCTCAAGTTAGACCTCTGGATGTCATCCTTGCCTTATCCTTGCACCCACGCCCTCTGGACTATGCCTTGAATCCACCCACTTCTTTTCCATTCTCACTGCCATGTCTTAAGTTAGGACTTCATCCTCTCCCACTTTAACTTCTGCAATGGCTCTTTACCTCCAGTCTCACCCCCATTCTCCATCCTTGTCAGAAGTTTCTCTCTAAAGCCCAAACCCTGGCATGCCATAGGCTGTTTAAAATCAGCAGTGTTCAGTAGCCTTCAGAATAAAATATAAATTACTTGGAGTGTCCTAAATGACCTACATGATCTGATCCGTGTATTTTCAAAACGGTGACCTGAGACCTTGGGATCTGAACAAGGTTCCGATCCAAATTCTCTATTCGCTCTCTGTGACGCAGACAAGTTAATTAACCACTTCGGGGCTGTTTCTTTGTTGACACATTGGAGCAAATGATGCTTTGCAGAATCAGAATGTTAGGGATAACTGCATTTAAGTAGTGAGCATATTTCAGGTGTCCAATAAATGATGATGATTATTTTGACTACTACTACTATTATTATTTCCATATAGCCCCATTCTAGAGGGGAGAGAGTGTCTTATTTGTCTTTCTATCTCCATCACCTGTGAATGATGGTGAAGGGACTCAAGAAATGCTTGCTGAACAAAGAGTAAGTATAGGTGACATTCTGGTCTTCTTGGTAGGCAGTGGGCTATCGTAGACTGGCTATGGACCTTCTAAAAGTCATCAGTCAAGTCATCTTGCCTTTTCCATCTGAATCCAATCATAAAGTTTTATGTCTACTGGCAGTCAGAGATTACACAAAATTCTTCTAGATGCACCCTCCATTGCTTACTTATAAATATCAGTGCCACAGTGCCTGTCTCAATTTTTACAATTCACACAGTTCTCATTCTGGGTCACACCCAATAAATCTAAGTATGTTTCTGTGTATACTTGACTATATAGCATCATATCCTCTTATTTTGCACTTTAACATTTGTTTTCTCAGATTCCTGAAATTAAATTGAAAATGCCTGTTTCTAACATCAGTCAAGATTTATCAATCCTTTTGTATATCGACCAGCATCTCTTAAGTTAAAAACCACTAACAAATACCAAAGTGCTTCAAAGGGCAAACCAATTACAGCTTCAAGCAGTCATTAAAGTCAATGAAATGCATTGTTTTGACTAAAGAAAAAAAGCATTGTTTCTGTAAATTTTTATGGAGTACCCCAAAGGCAGGGTTTTCTCATCATCCTCTGAATAAACAAAGTCTTAAATTCCACACACCACAGAGTAAAATAAAAACAAAATTAAAAATTGACCACACACACCTGCCTGCTTAATTGTAACATATGTGATTACTATCATGCTTTAAGCCTAGACAATAACGAGGTACACAAGGAAGACTTGGTAAAAGTGAGTAATCCTAAATTTGCAGCAGTTTGATTTTTTTAACTGAAATATTGTTCTAAGTAATAAATAATTCTCCAAATGATAATTTAAATGCCCCATATAGGCATGTTTTTCCTGCTTTAATAGTATAAATTCAATATTCACTAAGGCTAATTGAATAATGAGCTCGTCACACCAATGAGACATACCATATATCTACGAATACAACTTGTAGAATTATTGAAATGAGATGATCAGAGATCATGCTCCTTTCACATTAGATCTTGAAATTGCTGTCTGGCCTCCCCAAGGCTCTACCAAACCCCACTGAAACACACTGAATTGCAGTAACCTTGTGGGGAGGGTGAACTTCTAAATGCACAATGTTTGATTCTAGTGGACATGATGTTATAGTCTGAGGGCTTGCGTCCCCCCAATATTCATAGGTAGAAATCCTAACCCCCAAAGATGATGGTATTAGGATGACTTAAGCATGACTCTGCTTAAGTCATGAGGGTGGAGCCCTCATGAATGGGATTAATGCCCTTAAGAAAAAGATTCCAGTGAACGCCCTTGACCCTTCCATCATGTGAGGACACAGCAGGAAGATGGCCAGCTATGAACAAGCAACAGTGCTCCCACTAGGACATAACCATGTTGGCACCTTGATCTTGGAATTCCCAGCCGTCAGAACTGTGAGAAATAAACTTCTGTTGTTTATAAGCCACGCAGTCTGTGGTATTTTGCAGCCTGAACAGATTAAGACACACAGAGTGATGGGAAAATCTATTTGGGTAATTTGAGATCATTATAATAGCAAAGAGTGAGAAATTACATATAGAATACATGAGAATCGGAATGGAAAAAGTAAACTGATTGTGAATAAAAATATTACATTTGCTATGACCAATTCCATCATATAATAAAATATATGATGGCAACTTTGCCTTCAGAATTTGAAGGAATAATTCACTCAGGAAAATCCACTTAAATCAACAGTAAATCATGTAACAACCGGTCTTTTAATTTTGTATAGAGGTTGTCTTTCAAACGATCTAGATTAGTTCACACTCGGCCTGGATTGGTCATCAGAATGAAGGAAATTATGTAGCTGTTTAAGGTAAAGAAGGTGACCCCCCCAAAAAAACACTCACTACTCTGAAATGTGCTCAAAGTAATAACCTGCTCAAGTTAACATCACCAAAAGCAATATGACCAACTCATAACACAGACACCTCAGCAGGGCAGTCAGCAAGTATCTTAACTTCTTTCTGTTTAATGAAACAAAGGCTCCGTAGTAATTTGCCTGCTCAAGTTCATAGAATCAATATAGAGAGGAATAAAGCCCAGAAGCTACGGAGCATCATTTAATACTTCTTGACCACATTTGGTCATAGAAAATATTCCTTTCTGATAATGTGCAACAGTCCTGGTTTGATACAGTAAAAAGAACCAATTTGGACACCAATAAAGTCTGATTAAATTATAATTGGTTTGGGAATAATGAATTAGGCAACAATGGAGACAGATTCCTTAGAGCAGAGTTCCCAAAGAATGCAGGACGTGATGAAGTGTGAGATGGGGGTGACCAGAGCCAGCTGAAAGGTGGTGATATATGATGAGGTGCAGCTGAGCAGCCCAAGGAACAATCGCGTGAGATGGGCAGTGATCTTAAGGTGGTCGACATCCATCCATAATGTAAGACACTTTATCTGCAAGGTTATTCAAATGACCAGTAGGAAACTTGAAAAATCACTGCTGAATTTTGATGCATGGATGTTATAGATTATGAAGAGCAACAGTTGGTGACTAATTCTTTGAACATAATATAGAGGATGTCCTGTCTTCAGATTACCCCCCACCTTCATGTGACTGTAGTGATATGTTGTCAGGAAGCAGTCCTCAAAGACTGTCATCTTCCATAATTTAACTTTGATGTATGGATTTTTGAGACTCAATAATGCCATAAATCAATTTTAATTAATCCTTAATCCTTAATCCTTAATCCTGGAGCTCAAGGATTACTAATGTATCCTTACATCTCAGTGTTGGTTTGTTCTAAAGACAAGAGGGTAACTCCCCACAGACATCTGAAACACTTAGCACAATATCTAGCTTATAGTATGTGATCCAAAAATATTGAGTGAGTGAGTGAATGGATGGATGGAGTCAATGTGAATCTATGACCAAGCAAAGCGACAACCACACCATAGGTTTTCCACATTGCAGTGGAATCAATCAAAGAGCACGAGGCACTTCCTGGGTTTTCCTGCACCGTTTTTGGTGCTGCTCATAAAGTCACCAGAGGCTGCTTAAGCCAGAGACCACATCCTAGTAACCGCAGACCTTTAACACCCAGCACAGGGCCTCTACGTAGCACAAATGAAGCCAATCCATTGATCGATCCATCCAAGTTCTTATTTGTAACAATGTTAAATGAGAAGACTTCATCTAATACACAGCTCATCATAGACATGGGACTATTCTTAACTGTATTTTTCTTTCCTGAATCATCTTGATCACCTGCTGAACTAAACTGGCCATATTCAGTGTAGACTCAAAGCCAGGTTCTAAACTATGAATGCATCTATTTCACTTGAGTTGTGTAAGTAGAGCCTATAAAAGTATAACTCCCGGTCCATCCCTGGTCTTCCTTTTTCTCACCTTAGCCTTTCACATCATTCTCTATGCCAAAGTACCTAAGAAATTTTCGGTCCAAGTAAACATAGATTTGATGTTCATAGGGATTAGAAGTTAATAAGATGAAAATGATTCAAACATACATTCTTTAAAATCCGACATTCAACTTGAAGTATTGGTAGGGCCTTCTATTAAAAATAAAAACTTTGGATTAAAATATAAATTTGCTTCTCTTTAAGTGTCTCTGGCTTTAGGTAAGCGTAACCCTTCTATCTTATCAACTCGGTATTTAATGATTTCAGATCCTCACCCCCTTTTGCTGCTATAAATGTAATTGTAATGTCTCTCCTTTGCACTTATTCACTCTATTTCTCTTTCCTCAAGAAAATTTTACCTTCAAAAGGCTTCTGGTCACCCCTATTCCTTTTCCACTTACACCATAAGTAGTAAATACATTGTACTTTTCAAAAACAGGATCCAGTAGAGGGAATGTTAGTAAAGCACATCCACGCTTCCTGGTAATGAAAGAAAGATCCAGAGTGAGGGCATCATTGGGGCAAAACTTTTAACTACTTCTTAAAGAGTTTTAATAAAAATTTAATAATTGTTTTTTTGGAATAGCTTATTCTAGCACCATAAAGCAGAGGTGCTTTGGAAGAAAGGTCAGCAGATGGGCCAGAGTTGCAGAGGGCAGTAAGAAAATCTGCAGTGGACTAGACGCGGAGTAAAAGTTATCAAGGATTTGGAGTTCAAAGAGACCGTATCCTTTTTCTTCATCCCAGTCCTACACTTCACAACAGAAAAGAGAAAGTGAGCTGTCATAGAGATAGTCTTTGACATGTCACAGGCTGGTCTGGGGGAGGAGGTAGAGGACACACAGTGTCCCCTCTGGCCTATTTTCTTGTGTCATGTGTCACAGCACACGGGGCACAGCAACCAGTGTGACCTGGGTGGAAATGTCACACCACTTCTCAGAACGCTCTTTGGTTAGCAAGCATTCAGATGGCCAAGTAGCTCTGATTTCTGCCCTTTGGCCAAAAACGAAAGAGGAGAAAAAGTCACCGACATAATCAAAGGACAGGTGGCCGGCTCTGCCTACAGAAAGCAAGGAGTTAAGTTTACAACCTAGGCCGGTGGCCTTCATTATTTACAAAAGGCTGTTTTTGAATTTAAGAATGTGCCGTCTTTTGAGACTCTAGCGAGCAGGTTGTTTATTTGGGAGGGAGTCCTGAGAAGCACGAGGAGAGAAGTCAGGATGAAACAGAAAAGGATGGAGGCCAATCAAGGTTATGTTTTTGAGCAGGTTGCAGCTGTTAGCAACGGGGGCTCCCATCGCCCTGAGGAACCAGAGAGGCAATGCAGACCATCCCTCGGGGACAACCCACACCGGGGATACTTACCCTCCGACTCAGTCATTGGCCAAGGGCTACTCCCAAGGGACCTTAATGCCTCAGCACTTCTACCACAGCCTCCCCAGGGGCCAAAGGCACCTCACAGAAGCCAAAGAAAACCTCACACAGAGGCCCGGGCCTGCTGAACCAAGCAGCAGAGAGGATGGGAGTAGGGATGGCGAGGAGGGAACAGATACGGGCCGGGCATCACCCACCCTTTGCTACACCTCATTCTCACAGGATTAGACTCCAAACGCCACCATATTTACCATCTGACCCGAAAATGAGGGAAGGGAGGGAAACGATTCTTGTATGCAAGAGATGACTAGAGCAACTCTATTTTAAAAGGGTAACCTCCCTACTCTAAATGTCTTGGGCCTTTTAGAACTTAATATTATATTAGCTTAGAGCAGGGGTGGCATGCTAGGGCCCTCAAGCCAAATCCAGCCTGCCAACTGTTCTTGTATGGCCCCCAAGCTAAGGATGGTATTGATGTTTTTAAATGGTTGGGAAAAAGTCAGAAGAAGACTGTTTCATGACACGTGAAATTAATATGAGATTCAGATTTCATTGCCCGTAAATATTTATTGGAACACAGCTACGCATATCCGTTTACACAATGCCGAAGGTTGTGCTGTGGATGGCAGAGCTGAGTAGCTGTGACAGAGACCATCTGGGCTTTGGGGGCTGAAAATTTTCCCTCTCTGGCCCTTTACAGAAAATCTGCCAGCCCGTCATTTAGAACCAGACTCATTCTCATCGAATCTTCACGGTAGTAGTGATCCCCTGGGGTGGGGTCAGGGGGTGGTCTCTTCCTTTCTTTAAGGAGAATCGAAAGCCCTGATTAGGCTCCATCAGGCAGTGTCTCAGCTTCTTGGATAAGGACGACTGTTAGGCTTCCCACCCCATGTGGATCCGAGCAGAACAAACACTGACTGTCTCACATTAGTGCCAACGTAAAACGTGTGGTTTCTTGCTGGTAAAGCATGTCATACGGAACGAGATTGTTACAAGCAGGGGTGAAAGTGGCATAAACTTTAAGATTTAGAATCTCTGTCTTCTCCAATACGAAACGTAACACTTTGCAAACACCTGCCCAGTGGAGAGTTTTTCCAGACGTAAATTCACACTGGAAACTCATGTTGGAACCCTTGAAAAGGAGGTGATTTTGAGAAAGGGGATGAAAAGATCCCAGACCAAGAGGTAACTCTGGAAAAAATAGGACAGGTGGGTGGTAGCCGGTGAGAGAGAGCTTCATGAATATTATGTAATCACCAGGCATCAAGCTAATAAATTTTAATGGAGGAATAAAGATTCATATAAACCACTGGACGCAGAGCAAAAGAACTGGTAACTTTAATCAGATCCTAAGGGAATCCAGGGTGCCAAGTTTAAGCCGGCCCCTAGCCACGCGGTTGCTGGTTCAATCGTGGAAGCACGGACTAGATATGTAAACGAGGTCTTTTCCAGACAGTGCTACATTGATCTATGGTGTGCTATAAATCAGCATTCTGTTCCTGAGAATGCCGCAGTCCGTTCTCGAGGCCTTGTTTACAGGAGAACATCAGTATTCTCTGGGCAGGCACGTCACTGTGAAGAGAACTTTAAATAGCACAAGAGAAAAGTGTTCTTGGTAGTCACACCGCCTGTGATAAACTTTGAAGTACAAATGAGAAGTGGAAGTGAACGTGAAACGTATGCCTCGTCCTCAAACTTGGTGAAAAATGAAATGTACAAGAAAAGTTGGATCCCTGCCATGACACCCATTACAGTGTAGACGAAGGCTCTGACCTTTCGTGTTATACTTACTGTGTTTTTGACACATTTAGTCAATTAAAACGGGTGAAGTGTAATTTGTTTTTCTTAAGTTTAATACAGCATGTCAATAGAAGTTAACCAAAATTTATAGTTGGAACACTAAAGCTGCCACATGCACTTAAACAAATGAACACAATTCATCATGGTTGAAATAAAGAGAACATCACGGGCATTTGACTTTATACTTCATGTAAGCGCGTAGCCAAATATAGGAAAGCAAGCTCCTTCTCACACTTCCAATGGAAAAGACGTTTTAGTTCACATTAAATATTGGTGTGAAAAACCTGGCAGGTATCCAGTCCTAAGGAGTGTTAGGGTTGGCACTTCCACTGTGTACTCTTAGTATAAATTGTTGTAGCATTTATTTGACATGGAATACCCAAAGGATTGATGAGCAAAGGGAGGAAGATTTTTTTTTATTGTGCTGTATTACCTTTTTCAGACATCTATACTAAGCCTTTACATCTTCAAAGTCCAAACAAGCAGCCACCTGTATTCAATCGGTACAAGATATTTTTCATGAAACGATAGCTTGCCTTTTTATAAACCTATAAAAGCACACATTTTCCATTTTTATTAGTCAGCAAAGCAGTGGTGATTTAATAATAAAACTTACAAATGCAGTTTCTTTATAGACAGTTTAACTTTTTTGCTTGTTTAAAATGTCACAAGAACAACCAAACTGATTTCACAGTTTCTGTCTCGAACACATAGTAACAAGTAGCTACAATTTTGTACAGCTTTATATTTAAAAAATTGACCTAGCACTCAGACCCTTTAGATTGCAACCCACAGACTCCTAAAGATTTAAGAGAAACATGATACCACGAGGGGGAAATTATCTACTACAACCTAACACATGTATTAGATTTTGGCATCCGTAACATGTATGTCATTTACATACAGCTACAGTAATCATGCACTCTGAATTTTTAAGAGCAGTTGCAGTGCCTATGTAAAAATATGAGTGGGACGTTTGAGTAGGCTTTTTTTTTGGTCACACGGCACAGCTTGAGGGATCTTAGTTCCCTGACCAGGGGTCGAACCTGGGCCCTGGCAATGAAAGTGCAGAGTCCTAACCACTGGACCACCAGGAATTCCCTTGAATAGGTTTTAAAAGTTGGGACTGGCATAAGTAAATCAAGCTGTAATATTTGGTCACTAGCATAATGGCATAAAGAAACAGTTTTGTAAGATTTCAGATTTTAAATAGATAGAAGACATATGTAATAAATCCACAAATAATCCTATTTGAAAAATACATGGGCTGACCCTACTGTTCTCTTTAAACACCTAACCCAAGACTTTTACACTGGAGAAGACTGGTTTTAATGTTCAGCAAAATCAATTATGTTAAACATAATAAATGATTTCAATGCTTAAAGTTTATGTCTTCATACTAAGAGACTACCACTAGTCTGAATTATGACAAAATTATTTCTCTTAGTCTTTAGGTAAGTTCACCTATGTCAAACTTACAGAACTAGCATCTTAGCCTCCTGAGATGGGCAATTACATTTACCCTGAAAAGACCCAGCCAGATAGGTCCGGAAGAGCTTGCAGTCGACCCTTTTCTAAATTGACTGCTAAAAAGTTTAAGATTAAAGTAACCCAAGTATTTTTAAACATTGTAAAAATAGACAAATGTTTACTTTTGGAGTAATGGGATGCATAGCAAATATCTACCTGGCAGTAGACGCTTACTAGTTATTTAGTCATCTACTGGGTTTAAATAATAATAAAACAACCAGTTAATTAGGCAATTTAAATTTTGAAACTGCTTCTGAAAAGAAAAAGAGCAGTGAAATGGTTATTTCATATCACAAAAAATGTTGTACGCAGAATTTTTTAGCTTTTGAACAGCTGAAACGGCCTTCTGTAGACAAATTTAGAGTGCACTATATGTCACTGAAGTACTAAAATTCATGGGTTTTGTTTTACAATATTTTCAAATAGCCTAAAAAATACCACATACGCACACATGCACACAGACACACACATAATCTCAATGATTGCAAAATGAAAAGTTAAAGTAGCAATGAGATATCACTTCACATATGATATTGGTAAGATTTAAAAGAGTGATAACACCTATTGCTGATGGAGATATGGGAAAGGATATAGTCATACGTTGCCGAAGGAAGTATGAATTGTTACAGCCTTTTGGAAAAGCAAAATTTAAAGTACACACACTCTTTGCATCAGCATCCCTGTTACTGGCAATCTATTCTATAGAAATAAAGTACTGGTATATAAGAATGGTTAATGCCGTTTTTCAGGGCCGGGATAAAAAATGTGGGAAAAAAATGCATGTCCATTAATGGGTAAAAATTTGAACAAGTTGTGATAAAAACATATATATACCATGAGATTACATGCAGCAATTACAGAGAATAATTTCATTCTAAAATCAATGATTGAAAAGATTTCTACAACATGCTGTTAAGTAAGACAGTTAAGAGGCAGAGAAATACATGTAATAATATATTGCATTATAATTCAATATGTAGTAATATATAACATTATCCCACTTTTCTAAACCAAATACCCAAATATTTGAATATACATACAATTATACAGGTGTGTAAATATATGTATGAATATAATTATATGATCATCAATTAAAGTAAGCCAAGAAACATACCAAAGTGGTAACATTGATTCCTAGGGTTATTTACTTAGAGGGAAGAGAAAAGACAATGAAAAGAAAACTGCAGTTTTTAAAAGTTTATACAGTAAAGGCAGCATTATTATATGATCACCTTTTGATAAAATCTTTAGAAAATGGAGTGTATGTTTCTAAAAAGGTGTAGGAAAGAATAGTCATCAAAATGTTAATGACAGCGGCTTCCCTGGTGGCGCAGTGGTTGAGAATGTGCCTGCTAATGCAGGGGACACGGGTTCGTGCCCCGGTCTGGGAGGATCCCACATGCCGCGGATCAACTAGGCCCGTGAGCCACAACTACTGAGCCTACGCATCTGGAGCCTGTGCTCTGCAACAGGAGAGGCCGCGATAGTGACAGGCCCGCGCACACCGCGATGAACAGTGGCCCCCAATTGCCACAACTAGAGAAAGCCCGAGCACAGAAACGAAGACCCAACACAGCAAAAATAAATAAATAAATAAACTCCTACTCCCAACATATTAAAAAAAAAAAAGTTAATGACATTTTTTTCTCAATGTGCAGAAATCTGGGATGTTTCCCTTCTCTCTCATTGGCTGATTTTTTTAAAACCATGATCATTATTAGCTATAAAATACATGATGGAGCTTCCGGGAAGATGGCGGAAGAGTAAGACGCGGAGATCACCTTCCTCCCCACAGATACACCAGAAATACATCTACACGTGGAAAGACTCCTAAAGCACAACTACTGGACACTGGCAGAAGACCTCAGACCTCCCAAAAGGCAAGAAACCCCCCATGTACCTGGGTAGGGCAAAAGAAAAAAGAATAAACTGAGACAAAAGAATAGGGATGGGACCTGCACCAGTGGGAGGGAGCTGTGAAGGAGGAAAAGTTTCCACACACTAGGAAGCCCCTTCGCGGGCGGACACTGCGGGTGTCGGAGAGGGAAAGCTTCGGCGCCGCGGAGGAGAGCACAGCAACAGGGGTGCGGAGGGCAAACCGGAGAGATTCCCGCACAGAGGATCAGGGCCGACCGGCACTCACCAGGCCGAGAGGCTTGTCTCCTCACTCACCGGGGCGGGCGGGGCTGCGAGCTGAGGCTCGGGCTTCGGTCGGAGCTCCGGGAGACGACTGGGGTTGGCGGCGTGAACACAGCCTGAAGGGGTTAGTGCACCACGGCTGGCCGGGAGGGAGTCCGGGTAAAAGTCTGGAGCTGCCGAAGAGGCAAGAGACTTTTTCTTCCCTCTTTGTTTCCTGGTGCGCGAGGAGAGGGGATTAACAGCGCCGCTTAAAGGAGCTCCAGAGGTGGGCGCGAGCCGCGGCTAAAAGCGCGGACCCCAGAGACGGACATGAGACGCTAAGGCTGCTGCTGCTGCCACCAAGAAGCCTGATGCGCGAGCACAGGTCACTATCCACAACCCACTTTTGGGGAGCCTGTGCAGCCCGCCACTGCCAGACAACTCCACCGGAAGAACGCAGGGCGTGCCTCAGGCTGCTGCAACGTCATGCTGGCCTCTGCCGCGGAAGGCCCGCCCCGCACTCCGTGCTCCGCCCTCCCCCCCCCCCCCCCCCCGCCCCCGGCCTGAGTGAGCCAGAGCCCCCGAATCAGCGGCTGAACCCTGTCCTGTCTGAGCGAAGAACAGACGCCCTCCGGCGACCTACACGCACAGGCGGGGCCAAATCCAAAGCTGAGCCCCTGGGAGCTGTGAGAACAAAGAAGAGAAAGGGAAATCTCTCCCAGCAGCCTCAGAAACAGCGAATTAAAGCTCCACAATCAAGTTGATGTACCCTGCATCTGTGGAATACATGAAGAGACAACCAATCATCCCAAATTGAGGAGGTGGACTTGGAGAGCAAGATTTAAGATTTTTTCCCCATTTCCTCTTTTTGTGAGTGTGTATGTGTATGCTTCTGTGTGAGATTTTGTCTGTATAGCTTTGCTTCCACCATTTGTCCTAGGATTCTATCCGCCCGTTTTGTGTTTTTTTTAATTTTTTTTCTTTTTTCTCTTAAAAATTACTTTTTTATTTTAATAACTATTATATTTTATCTTACTTTATTTTATTTCACTTTATCTTCTTTCTTTCTTTTTTCCTTCCCTCCTTCCTTCCTCCCTCCCTCCCTCCCTCCCTCCTTTCTTTCTTTCTTTCTTTCTTTCTTTCTTTCTTTCTTTCTACTTCTACTAATTCTTTCTTTCTACTTTATCTCCCTAATTCTGAGCCGAGTGGATGAGAGGCTCTTGGTGCTGCAGCCAGGAGTCAGTGCTGTGCCTCTGAGGTGGGAGAGCCAACTTCAGGACACTGGTCCACAAGAGACCTCCCAGCTCCACATAATATCAAATGGCGAAAATCTCCCAGAGATCTCCATCTCAACACCAGCACCCAGCTTCACTCAACGACCAGCAAGCTACAGTGCTGGACATCCTATGCCAAACAACTAGCAAGACAGGAACACACCCCCACCCATTAGCAGAAAGGCTGCCTAAAATCATAAAAAGTCCACAGACACCCCAAAACACACCACCAGACGTGGACCTGCCCACCAGAAAGACAAGATCCAGCCTCATCCACCAGAACACAGGCACTAGTCCCCTCCACCAGGAAGCCTACACAACCCACTGAACCAACCTTAGCCACTGGGGACAGACACCAAAAACAATGGGAACTACGAACCTGTGGCCTGCAAAAAGGAGACCCCAAACACAGTAAGATAAGCAAAATGAGAAGACAGAAAAACACACAGCAGATGAAGGAGCAAGATAAAAACCCACCAGACCTAAAAAATGAAGAGGAAATAAGCAGTCTACCTGAAAAAGAATTCAGAATAATGATAGTAAAGATGATCCAAAATCTTGAAAATAGAATAGACAAAATGCAAGAAACATTTAACAAGGACCTAGAAGAACTAAAGATGAAACAAACAATGATGAACAACACAATAAATGAAATGAAAAATACTCTAGATGGGATCAATAGCAGAATAACTAAGGCAGAAGAACGGATAAGTGACCTGGAAGATAAAATAGTGGAAATAACTACTGCAGAGCAGAATAAAGAAAAAAGAATGAAAAGAACTGAGGACAGTCTCAGAGACCTCTGGGACAACATCAAATGCACCAACATTTGAATTATAGGAGTTCCAGAAGAAAAAGAGACAAAGAAAGGGACTGAGAAAATATTTGAAGAGATTATAGTTGAAAACTTCCCTAATATGGGAAAGGAAATAGTTAATCAAGTCCAGCAAGCACAGAGAGTCCCATACAGGATAAATCCAAGGAGAAATACGCCAAGACACATATTAATCAAACTGTCAAAAATTAAATACAAAGAAAACATATTAAAAGCAGCAAGGGAAAAACAACAAATAACACACAAGGGACTCCCCATAAGGTTAACAGCTGATCTTTCAGTAGAAACTCTGCAAGCCAGAAGGGACTGGCAGGACATATTTAAAGTGATGAAGGAGAAAAACCTGCAACCAAGATTACTCTACCCAGCAAGGATCTCATTCAGGTTTGATGGAGAAATTAAAACCTTTACAGACAAGCAAAAGCTGGGAGAGTTCAGCTCCACCAAACCAGCTCTACAACAACTGCTAAAGGAACTTCTCTAGGCAAGAAACACAAGAGAAGGAAAAGACCTACAATAACGAACCAAAAACAATTTAGAAAATGGGAATAGGAACATACATATCGATAATTACCTTAAATGTAAATGGACTAAATGCTCCCACCAAAAGACACAGATTGGCTGAATGGATACAAAACCAAGACCCATATATTTGCTATCTACAAGAGACCCACTTCAGACCTAGAGACACATACAGACTGAAAGTGAGGGGATGGAAAAAGATATTTCATGCAAATGGAAACCAAAAGAAAGCTGGAGTAGCCCACATACCACCAAAAAATAATAATAATACATGATGAAAGGGCTATTTTCATTGTAGGAAAAAAAACGTAACAACTATAGAAAGAATAAGCTAAATTTCTCTCAATATAAATACTACTTAGTGTAGGGGAAATGATTAAGCATTTAAGTGCAAAGAAATATCCTTAGTTTTAATGGGAAAGAAATAAGAAAACAATCATGAGATAAAGGACATGGCATATGCCAACAGTTGGCCTCATTATACATTCTCCTCTTCTGCCATTATGAGATTATGTCTGTGTTTTAGCTGAACCAATGGCTACTGAGAATAAACACTACATCCAGGCCTCCCTTCCCAGTAGGAGAACAGGAATGTAGGATTTGTTTAAGTTCTGCCCAGCTGGACGTGAGCAGAGGTGACGTGTGCAACCCTCAGGCCTGGAGCACGTAAGGAGCAGAGTGAGCCATGTACAACCACGCAGAGAGAGCAAACCCACCATAGGGCCCAAATCACACGCAGATAGAGACCGTGAGTGAGACTAACTGGGGAAAAAATCAGAATATTTGTGAGACTTGGCTCTTACTTGCCAAGTTTAGCATTCCTGCAAGAGAAATTATAAGGGTGGGGGGAGGGATAAATTGGGGGACTGAGACTGACATATACACACTACTATATATAAAATAGATAACTAATCAGAACCTTCTGTATAGCACAGGAAACTCTACTCAATATTCTGTAATGGCCTATATGGGAAAAGAATCTAAGAAAGAGTGGAATACGTATGTATAACTGATTCACTTTGTTGTACACCTGAAAATAACACAACATTGTAAATCAACTATACTCCAATAAAAAATTTTTTAATTTTTTTAAAAAGAGAATTATAAGAGGCAGATTTAGCAGGAGGTAAGATTGGCCCCGTCTTCTCAAAACCATCACGGAGCTAATGGGGCCAGTCTAGTGGCAAAGATCAGGTAAGATACGGCCTTTAGCCTTCTCATCCAAGACTGCTGATTCAGATTACCTGAAAGTAGCCGTAAAGAAAATTATCTGTAACTTCATTGAAGAAAAAGAGAGTAAGTACAAATACACAAAATAATAAATAACCAAGGGGAAATA
The DNA here is from genome assembly GCF_949987515.2 of Delphinus delphis. NCBI lineage: Eukaryota > Metazoa > Chordata > Mammalia > Artiodactyla > Delphinidae > Delphinus > Delphinus delphis. The sequence goes on from NC_082688.1 coordinate 108,831,202, forward strand.
AATAGATAAAACTTTGAAAATTATGACTCCATGTTGTATAATTCTATGAAAATAAATTTGAAAACCTAGCTAAAATAGTCCCTTTCCTATAAAATACATTTATCAAATTTGACCCTGTTTTCTATTGCTGCCATAAAAAGTCACCACAAACTTAGTGTCTTAACACAATTTTTTTAAAGCAATAATCTATTTATTTATTTATTCCTTTGGCAAACTTAGTGGCTTGACAAAAATTTATTATTTTATATTTCTAAAGGTCAGAAATCCAATGTCGGTCTCCCTGAACAAAAATCAAGATGTCAGCAGTCTGCTTCCTTTTCTGGAGGTTCTAGAGAATTTCTTTCCTGCTCATCCGTGTGTTGCCAGGATTTGTTTCCTTGTGGCTATTTTCTTACCAGCTGTCAGCTGAGGGTCGTTCCCTGCTCCTAGAAGCCACCACAAGCCTTGGCTGATGGCCCCTCACTCAGTCTTCAAAGCCAGCAACAGTGGGTGCAGGTCAGGTCCCTCTCACAATGTATCTCTCTGATCCAGCATAAAAAGAAAAAAAACGTTATGCATTTTTAAGTTCTCAAAAGATTAAATAGTCTAGGATAATCTTCCCACCTCAAGTCCTTACCCTTAATCAGACTGGCACCCTCCCTTTTCCCATGCAACATAGCATAGTCACTGGTCCCAGGGAATTGGGGCATGGAGACATTTAGGGGCCATTATTCTTTTATTGTAGACCCGTATAAAGATTTCTTAAAAAAAAAAACACAAAAACTTGGATCAGTTTTCATAGAAGAAATGTGGAACTAGCCCTTAAAAATTACCATGTACAGATGGTTTCACAGAGGAATTCAGACAAACCTTCAAAGACTAAATAATCCAATGCTACTTTAATTTTTCCAAGCATAGACAAGACACTTTAAAAAATTTTATTACAAAGGAAATATGGTATAGATACATAATCCTGATAAAATAGCATAGTAAAGAAAAAACACAGACCAATCTCACTTTGAAATATTGGGACAAAAAAATCTTAAATGAGATAGTAGGAAATAGACTCCAATAGCATATTAAAAAAATAATGTATCTTGACCGAGTAAGGCTTACTACACGAAAGCAAGAGTGATTCAATATTAAGAAATCCATTAGTATGACCACCATTTTTTTAAAATCTTTAGAAAATTTGACTATTCACATAGATACTGAAAAAAATTCAACAAAATTCAAAACTCATTTCTGATAAAAACACTTTGTAAAATGGAAAACCATGGATTTTTCTTCAAATTGATAAAAATAAATTTACCTCATTTCTAAAACCAGTCAGTGACTTACGAGGTAAACACCAGAAGCATTTCCACCAAGATCCAGAACAAGGGAAGAATTCCTACTATTCTATTGAACTATTCAACACAGAATTGGATTTATTAGCTAATGCAATGGAACAAGAGAAAATAATTGAAGAGAGTATTTTCACATGGTATAATACTCTTCTTGGAATATTGGTATCAGTGATAAAACTATCATAAATAAAGTAATTCAGTAAGTTAGAAAGATACAAAATAATACAAAAATCTATAGCCATAATGTATATAAATAATAACGAGTCAGGAGATGTAAGTACAGGAAAAACATCAACAAAAACTAAAAAACATTTTGTACATTAACAGTAATGTACAAAACCTACATGAGGAACATTACAAACACTCCTGAAAGACAAAAGTGAGGTCGAACAAATAGACAGCCCTTGCTTTTCATCAGGATGACTCAACAAAAAGATACCAAGTATCCTTCTAAGTAATAGAAATGTAATGTGATTTTTCCAAAAAAAACACATATATAAATGAGATTTTTTCTCCTGGCATTAAGTAAGTTGGCTCTAAAACCCATGTATAAATATAAAATAGATGAAAAATTACTGATAAGCCCCTTAGGAAGAATAACCAAGAGAGAAGTGATTAGCAGTTCTCCGTATCAAAACATGGCAGACGAATAAACAGCCAGACTGATACAACAGAAAGGAAAGTGTCAACATAAATCCAACTGCCTATGGAAACATCAATTCTAGTTGAGGTAGCATATCACATATGTGAGGACAAGATGGACTTTTTAATAAATAGTGTCGTGACACCTGGATAATCATTTAGAAAAAGAGCTGATCCCCCAAGTATAAGAACTCTCACAGCAAGAAAGAGCATTTTTAAAAAATTTACTTTTTTCCAGTTTTATTAAGGTATAACTGACAAATAAAATTGTGAGATATTTAAAGTGTACAAGTTCTACACCTGGATTTGGGATTCGGGACGACGTTATGCATGCACATCTCCATTCAACATAAGAAGATCCCCTCCGAGGCCTTTCCCCCTCAGTAGCAACCCCTTCAGCGGCCCAGGCAACTGCAATCCTAATTTCCTGCACGTGTTTTTCATTTTACTATTTGCCTTCTTGAAGATCCTGGAATGCAAAATAAGCCCATGAAAAGACCATAAAAATCCTTTGATATTTTAAGATAAGAAAACTATCCCTATACATCATAATATCTATCTGAAAACTTTTCAAACGCAGTTCCATAAGATATTTTTATGAGAATATAAGGTCCTAATTTTAAAAGTAAATTTCAGCACCGTCTTTTGTTTGCAACCATTAAAGCAGTCGATTATGTGTCTAATTTAACCCTGATTTTAACTTGAAATATCTAATACGACAGTAATTGCATTATTCTCAATTCAATATTTGGCTCTACTTAGCTGTAACTATAGCTGTCGAAGAATTCTGAGTGTGGAGTTTTCCATTATTTCTCACTCAGACATACAGAGTTCAAGTTTATTTAATATTATGTTTAATAATTTTGTTTAAACAAGACTATTTATTTGCATTGGTAGCAAAATTGTTGCATTTTTCCCCTAATATGTTATTCTTATTGTCATAAAGGGAATCCAGGAGAGAATAAGGGTGTATGTTTCCCATCTGACCAGAGAACTATACCCACTTTTGTATTATTTACACAATAATGATCAAGGCCTGGGGCATTTCCTGAGGATGGAGGGCTGACTGGGAGATTGCCTCAAGGCCATTAACCTGGGGCAGTCATTCATTTTCTTAGAAAACCTGGTTGAAGTCATTATTTCTATTACAAGATCAATAACACACATTCCTCAGCATCACAACCAAAAACCTCTTTGGAAATGAGTTTTCTTCTGGAATTTTTCTTAAGTACATTCAATCTGTAGGTTATATTTTAAAAGAAATATCACTGAAATCCTGAACAACTTAGTAACATGACAGGCCTCATCACCTAGACATAAATGTCATGAACGTTGGTGACTATTTCCTCTCTGCCCTGACTTAGAAGTCAAGCTAAAAATAATCTGCCTCTCTCCCTCCTTCGCTCCCCCTCCCACGCGCCTCTCTCTCTCTCTCTCTCTCTCTCTCTCTCTCCCTCCCTCCCCTTCTCTCCTTCCCTCCCTCTTTCCTAAGGGCTTCAGCTAGCAAGTTTTCAATGGAGGTGTAAATCTACAAAACCACTAGAGCAGGCTTCTCTGGTGGCGCAGTGGTTAAGAGTCCGCCTGCCAGTTCAGGGGACACAGGTTCAAGCCCTGGTCCGGGAAGATGCCACAGAGCAAGTAAGCCCGTGTTCCACAGCTACTGAGCCTGTGCTGTAGAGCCCGTGCTCCGCAACAAGAGAAGCCACTGCAGTGAGAAGCCCGTGCACCGTGACAAAGAGTAGACCCCACTCGCGACGCAACTACAGAAAGCTCGCGCACAGCAATTAAAACCCAACGCAGCCAAAAATAAATAAATAAATAAATAGATACATAGAAATAAAAACACGAAAAATAAATAAATAAATAAAAATTTAAAAAAATAAAAATATTGACTCTGTTCTGTCTCCCAGAAGTTCCTACATTCTTTTAGGCTAAGAGTGATGTACTACAAACTTCCTAAACAGTAAATAAAGGAATTAAAGAAATTTCATCAATCTATTTTCCTAATCTTCAAAATACTGTGAATTACAATATGCTCTTCACGGGCAAGGTGTGATTATGCAACGTAGTAAGGATGACTAATCATCTAGGATGCACCAGAAGGAGCAGAGGTGGCAGGAGTCAAACTGAAGCCCCCATCCACCTCCTTTTCCTTGATCTAACATCCATTCCAGTCACTCCTTACCCTTGAAATAAGGAGCAGTGATACTGTCATAGTCTCGCCTGTCAATGTGTTTACATCAATTCCCTGCAGACAATTGACATAGCCCCAGTCACTGGGTACTGCCTGTCCCCCCTCCCTCGTCTCCTCTGCTCCTACCCCACTAAACCGTCTCCACCCGCCACGTAGTCAATGCACAGATAGGAGAAAGCCATGAGTCATGGAAAACAAGAGAAGAACAACTTTGAGAAGGAAGGGCACAAGGAATTGGTTGATGCTGGAGAACACCTGAGGTTAATGGACACCCATCCTTTCCTCATACAAGGGCAAAGAAAAGGAAACGACTACGCTGATGAGATATACAAAAATTAAATTTAGAATATTCTTATCTCTAAGAAGCTCACAATCTATTAAGGGAAATAAAACAAGAAGATAAATTATTGTAACATGAGTTGGTAGGTGATAAGAACCATGGGATATACACTAATATATGAGTGATTTGTGGAGTGCAGAGTTCCTTCTGGTTGGGAGAATCAAGGAAAACCTCATGAAAGAGGTGACCGAATGGTCAGAGATTGGAGGAGAAAACTTAACAAGCAAAGAGAATGGCTTGCGGTGCTAAGGATAAGAACATGGGGGATAGTCTGAGAAGCATGAACACTTTGGTTTATCTAGACTGTGAGATATAACTAGAGTGGAGGACGAGGTAACATACTAGAGGTCTCCAAAGGCCAGTGTAGAATTACAGGGGGGAGAGGGAAAGATTCCGAACAAGATAATGATGTGAAGAGAGTTGTATTTTAATAAAATCAATCTGGAGACTTCCCTGGTGGTCCAGTGGTTAAGACTCCACACTCCCAATGCAGGGGGCCCCGGGTTCAATCCCTGATCAGGGGACTAGATCCCACATGCCACAACTAAGAGCCCGCATGCCACAACTAAAAGATCCCACGTGCCAAAACCAAGACCGAGCCCGCATGCCACAACTAAAAGATCCCACGTGCCCAAACCAAGACCTGGTGCAGCCAAATAAATAAATAAATAAAATAATATCAGTCAGTAAGAGATGTTCAGAGAGTGGACTGGAGAAAAGAACATTGGATAGATGCCAATTATGAGGCATTTAAAGAGCCCCAAGGTGAGATATTTAGGCTTTTAAGTAGCAGAGGGGATTGAAAGAAGATTGATCTGAGAGCTATTGAATAGGTGTAAGTTATTCTCAAGGTCCTCTCTCTCAGGTTGGGAAGGAGTTCACATTATTATTATTATTAATTATTATTACATCAAAACAGAAACACCAAACAAAAAAGAAGATGGCCATGAATGAAGCAGCAATGAAAGTGTCTTGAACCAAGGATTATGATTAATCTAAATCTGTGTCCCTGATTCTTAAATATAATCATAACATTTAGGAGGTAAACTCCATAGATAGTACCAGTGTTCCTTGAGAGGGAGAGTTTCCATCACTGGAAAAAATAGGTTTGGGCGACAGATAAACCAGGCCCTGAAGTCTGGCTCTTTTGCTTATAAACTCAGTGACACAGAGTCCCTCATTTAACCTCCTTGAACTTCTGTTTTCTCATTGGGAAAATGGGAATAATAATGATTACTTGACAGGGTATTGTGAGACTTAGATCATATAGGGTTTGGGGCAGATATTAGTTGCTCAAAAAGAGGCAGCTAGACTGGGTGATTGGTTAAAAATATTAGAGGGAAAAGAATAACAGATTATTCCAAGACGTTGGGCGTAGGGAGGTGGCGACAAAAATAATCATGCTTTTAATGGAAATGTAAAAGTCAGACAGTATGAGACAGATTTAAGGAATGAGATTTTTCTGTCTCAGCAGTTCTCATTCTATATTGCCTGTTTATAAATCCCACACCATCAGTAGAGCAAATCTATAAGATACTCTCTCCTCAATGTCTGTAAATAAATTTCAAGCTACAGTTTGCTTTGTGATGACATTTTTTTCTTGTCATTGCTTCTGTTGTTTTTCTTTACCTGTTTTTGCTGTTTATTTCACAATAGTATGCTATGGGTAAAATGAAATACAGAAACAGATTTAGCCTCAGTGGGTCCTGAAGACCCAGAATAAGGGTGTCTCAGGTGCTCATCACCATCCAGAATCCTAGCCGAAAAGTATGACTGCTTGTCACCTACATGTATACTAAGGTATACAAGAATTTCTTGAAGATGGTCATTTCTGAAGCTCATGTATACTTCACCTGCTTTAGCCAGTTAGCAACCTGTCAGCCAATTGAACTGGATATTTTTAGAAATCTTCTCAGAAAATGCATGAAGCCTTGCTGAGTCAAACTTGTTATTAGGTTGATTTTCAGCATCAAGTTACAATGATAATTGTACCCTTTCGAAAGAAATTGAAGTCAAGATTCAATGAATAAAGTTTTTAAATGTATGGCCCTGCAGTCTTTTTTAAGGGTGTAAAACGTCAAGTAAAAATTTAAATATGAAATCAAATTGATACCTATTTTCTTTCCCACTTGAAATATACTAAATGTGATTTGGTTACGTGACCTTGTGTGACCCATGAAATATGTATACGTTTGTGTGGGGAAAAATAAGATGACTCATCAACTGTATTATATCCAGCACCATGTAGAACAATGTGTATATGTTAAAAATGTGTGTGTAAATTATTTCTGAAGAATATACAAGAAACAGGTAACAATTTCAGCCAGAGAGGAGAGGTGGCAGGCTCTGAGACACAGAGAAAAAGGAGACTTCATTTATGCTGCACACACTTCTGTGCCCTTTAAACTGCATTCCTTATATACATATTACCTGGATTTAAAATCATGTAAGAAATTAAAACTCAGACTTGCCTTCAATATTAGACCTGAGTACAGAGCCAGACTAACAAGAGGAAACAAAGTTTGTATAAGGTTTTGCTTTTGACACCGGAAAAAGTGAGCAACTAAAAAATAGGAAATATATGATTTATCAGCAACCCTCATTAAAAAAAGACATGAAGATTTGGGCCATCAGTTTAATATCTGTAAACAGACTCATGTGGCTGTCACAAAAAAGACCCATGTTTGGTTGAGTTCAACATTTAATAAGAATCTACTGTGTGATGGGAACATAAAAATGAAAGATAAAGACCCTGTTCTGAAGGACGCACATACCAGGAGAAAGAGGCATATTAGTACATAATTAAATAGAATGTAGTAGGAGCAAAGGGAGGTGTATGCAGAGTCCAAGAGAAGCAGGGCAGACAACATCCAGGAAGGACATCTCAAGGTCTTTAGAGCTTTACTAGCAGTACAACATGCCAAGCAAGGAGTTGGGTACCACACCTCTCCATGTGCTCCCCAGAGCATCTCTGGGTCTCAGCAACTAAATTTCTTTGCCTTTCTCAAGGGCCATCACAGAGAAGAAAAGAAGCATTTCTACGGGACTTCCCTGGCGGTGCAGTGGTTAAGGCTCTGTGCTTCCACTGCAGGGGGCACAGGTTCGATCCCTGGTTGGGGAACTAAGATCCCCGCAAGCTGCAAGGCACGGCCAAAAAGAAAAAAAAAATTTCTTTCTTCAAGGAGCCAGTAGCAGTAGGAGGGCGCTTCAGGAAAAGGTCTAAACCAGCTCGATTAAAACCTCTACATCCTTTACCCATTGGAGACTAGAGAAGGCGTTGCATGCTCAGTGGAAAAACCAGGAGGTGATTCCTCATTTGATTCCTGATGCTGTGCCTAACCAGAGGGTTCCAGCACCTCATTATCATCTTCTATAAATTTGCAATAAAACAACCTCACTTTCATTGTGCTTTATGGCCCCCCAAACACTTTTGCATACATTATTCCACGTGAATTTCACAATAACCTTGAGAGAAAGGCCAGGCCAGTGTTCCCATCCCCTCTTCCCAGAGGAGCCTCAGAGAAACCCAATAGCTGACCCGGAGTTGGTATCTCACCCCAACCCAGGTCCCTGATGCCAAGACAAAGGCATTTCCAAACCTGTCAATGATTCTCAACACTCTCCTGCTAGATGTCAACCCATGGCAAAGTTGTCACCCAAATGAGAAAAATAAGGAACGACTTCTGCATAAGTTAAATTTACTCAATTTACAGTGCTCTTCTTCATTCATGCTTTATATCTTTCTCAATTTGGGGTGTGAAAATGTACTCTCATGTTTTTAGATGATAAGAGTATTTTTCACACCCATAATGGGCAAAATCAAAAGTTGACTATCGACATAGGTCTCCCCCCAAAAATTCTGGAGATTTTTCTGGTCCGTGCAAACCACCAAAGGAGGAGATATGGATAAGGTAGAGTTTACGGGACTGGCTACAGCAATCGTGAGAAATGCTAGTATGTGTGTTCAGTGAAGAAAATCCAGTAGATGGCTGATCCAAGCCCAGAAAAGTGCAGACTGTTCCACAAGGCATCAGACAAAACTCGAATCACAATCCCACATAACACATCCCCACCCTCAGCTGATGGAGTCCATTACCTGAAGCCACGAGGTATCTGAAATCTGCTTCAACTGAAACTTCCTGGGTGAATTTCCAAAGTGCCCTGAAATAACCTTGATTCAGGAACTATCTAGAAGTCAAAAAGCAGAGTCATTGTGGTGAACACGCCACATGGCAGATACTAACATCAAAAACTAATTGCTGTTTATACACAAAACATTAATTTCTGACGGGCTATGCACACACCCTGAAGACATTTAAAGCACTTGAAAAGTAGTTAAGCCAAAGTGAGTCATCATGTGCTATCATAGCCACGTGTGGTTTTTATAAAGTAGAAATCATTCATAATTCTGCTTTTACCCAGTTTTCATGAGCTCGGGGGATAATCTGGCAATGTGCAAAATCAACCGATTCCCCTGTTTTCTTTCTAATTTTAAGCCACAAATCCCTGGGGAAATGCTGCATTTACTTCCCCCCCACCCCCGCCACGTTACCTACAAAACAAAGGACCAGAGCACAACTTATTTTCTTTTCTTTTTTGTTTTTCTTACAATTGTTTTTTTTTAAAAACATCTTTATTGGGGTATAATTGCTTTACAATGGTGTGTAAGAGCACAACTTATTTTAACAACGTGGCTTAGGGAATGGTTGTGTCAGTCCCCACAGTGAGAGGGGATCCTCACTGGATGGAATCCACCCTGAGCGCCCTCACCTGTGGGTACAGGGACGCTTAAACAGCAGCGCAGTTAAGCTGCAAGGCGCTGAATGCAATGAAACCAGAGCGCTACCTCTGCACTCCATTCACAAAAGCGAACTGATGGTAATTAATTCATGATTAGTTCATTTCAGCTAGTATACTGAGCCTAAGCTTTGCTGAATGATGTAATATTTCAAAAGTAGTACTGTGCCATGAAATTTATTGGACTTCCCGAAATCACCAATGTAATTGTTTTTGCTGTTCACATATTAGGTGCAGTCTCCAGGGGAAAAGCTGATTCTTCTCATGTAAGACTCTTTCCCCCCGAGTTTGAAAGTCTGTCATCTTTCTCAGTGTACTCACTTCGTTAAATAGTTTACAGCTTGCAAGAGGGTCACAAAGTCTGGGTAACAAAATGACTGTCCGGACGGATTTAGACAATAAAACCACCAGATCGTTATATAAATGTTTTTCTCAGAGGCCGTTTCTGAAACACATACTAAATGCAAATATTGAAACACCTGCATGCCAAGCACAATTCTTTTAACAGATGTTAATCCCTGTGCATTTAACCAATGGATTTAGATCACATAAATATAACACACCCCCTTCAGACCATCTTGGAAAACTACCAATTACCTTATTTCACTTTGACAAAGAAACTATTACTCTCTACATCATAATTTTGATTTTATGGTTTATAATGGGACTATCTAAAAAAGCAAGTAAAAAATACAAAAAGTCAACTTGAGACTCAGGCAAAGCCCCTATATGTAAGTTGTCTACTTTTAGCGTGGAAAATTTACAAAGATTGATAGGGTTACAAAATTTAATGCTTTTTCTTTGTGGCCCTGAAGAATGAGATTCTTCATTTAATCCATCAGTAATCAGGATAGTCCACTGAAGGGTAGTCATCTTTTTTCCTCCATTTCAGAGTCCTGGTGGGTAACCTGGCTCATAGTTAAAATCGTCCCATATCCCTTGGGTCACTCCCTACTTGGGGGATGCTTCTAAGGGCTGTTTTTTTTTAAACAGATTTTATTTTTTAGAGCACTTTTAGGTTCACAGCAAAATTGAGTGGAAGGTACAGAGATTTTCCATCTAACCCCCTCCCCCCTGCCACACACAGCCTCCCCCATCATCATCCCCTGCCCGAGGGCTACATTTGTTACCACTGATGAACCTACAACACACATCATAACCACCCAGAGTCCATCGTTTACATTAGGGTCCACTCTTGACCTTGTATTATACATTCTACGGGTTTGGATAAACGTACAATGACATGTATCCACCATTATAGTACATACAGAATTGTTTCATTGCCCTAAACATCTGCTGTTCTCTGCCGATTCATCCCTCGGCCAACTCTGCTCTTTTTAATTCTTCTTCAATCACCTCCCCACTTTTCCAGCCTCAAATCTTCCTTATGGCTCAATTGTTTAATCATAATGAAAATCACCCTTTTGGGGCCCAACTGTATGTACCAGATGTACATCCGCTGGGTGCTTGACATCCATTACGTCATTTAATTCTCAAATATTCCAAGAAGTGGGCTTTATTTTCCACATTTACTGATAACTCTGGAAACTCATGTAATTTAAACTGACTCAGTGCTTAAGTGGTGCAGTCCGGATTTCAACCAAGCCCCAAAGCCTATGATGCCCGCTAGGCTAAAGTGCCTCTCACGCATCTATAAAGTCATGTTCTATAGGCGAGACTTCTAATTCCGTTTTAAAACGTATTTTGCTTTTTTATAGATAGGCAGAAAAAAAGGAAAAGTATTTACTTCGGTTCCTGACTTAGTTCAAGTACACAGGCTGGTCTCATTCTCTGCTTCTGTACCAGAAGCCAGGCTGACAAGACTCGCCCAGTGCAGATACCCAGCTAATTTTCAGCAAACATGGACTTGTTGCTTGATTAATTAGTATCGACGTGGGTTGTGCTCACCCACAGGTTTGCCTTCCACCATGCTGCCACCTGTCTTCTTCACAGTGCTGGCCCTATTTAGGCAAAAAGCTCCTGGATAAAAGTAGAGCCACCCTTGTCTCATGAGAGTCTCTTCCATCCCTTACGTTGAATCAGAGATAAATCAACACGAGTCACCAACACACCGTGATTAAATTCCAGTAAAGCCGAGATTTGGCTGGAGAATCTTGGCGTGCTACAGCTATGAAATCATAAAAACTTTCAGATTCTTAGGAATTCTGTTTCTTTGCGCATTGTAGCATGACAAATTGGAAAGTATGGGCAATTATTTTTCATTTTTCATTTTCATTTCATATATATGAAAGGGCCACATATTTCATATATACATACCATCTACAATATTGAGTGCTATAGTGGTACAAGATAAGCTCCAAAAGCGGTTTTGGCCCTCCAATACCCTAGACCCTCCTTGAGAAAAAAATGTTGACTCATACGAAACCCTTAGAAACAGGGAAGTATATATTAGAAGACTAATAACAAAATCTTGGTAGAGGTTACAATGAAAATCCAGAGAGAGGTAAGATTTCTCTAAAATGCAAGGGTACAAATGAGCTTATCTACAAAACAGAAATAGAGTCAGAGATGTAGAAAACAAACTTACAGTTACCAGGGGATAAGGCAGGGGAGGGATAAATTGGGAGATTGGGATTGACACACACACACACTGCTATATATAAAACAGATCACTATAAGGACCTACTGTATAGCACAGGGAACTCTAGTCAATACTCTGTACCGGCCTATATGGGAAAAGAATCTAAAAAAGAGTGGATAGATGTATATGTATAACTGATTCACTCTGCTGTACAGCAGAAAGTAACACCATATTGTAAATCAACTCTACTCCAATAAAAGTTTTAAAAAATAAAATATAGTCACCAAGAAGGCTGAAAAAACAAAGTAGCTCTGAAAATTTTCATTTTCAGGGACACATAGTATTTGAAGAGATATAAAGGTGTGACAGCACTGTTGTGGGACAGTAGGTCTGTCACATTTCTGCGTTTCTTAGAAGCAGAGGCACTAATTGTCACTGTTCCTAACTGAGGGTGTTTGCATAACTAACTACCTTGGAAGACAGAGATAAATGTCTTTCTCTGGGGCGAAGGAGCAGCATGCTCACTGCCCATGATAAAATATTGAACTAGCCGGGCTCCTCAAGCTCAGAGTTCCTCTCCTGTAATGCAACCCGGGAACTGTGCGGGCCTCCGTAGCCCTCTTTATGTGGCCGGGTGGGAACTGGAGCCCGGGATACTCCAGCTGCTGCTGTTCCTGTGAGTCATGAATGAAGTCAGGCTCACTTGTCGGCTTGCCAGTAGGGTAAAATGTCAGACCCTTCCCAATTCCTAACAGGGAGGTCTGAGACCGCGGCCACAGTCCTCGGAACAGGAATACCCAGGAGGAAAGAGAAGAAGAAGTGAGTCTGGCTCCCTGGAGTTCTAAACAGCATCACTGGAGTTGGCCCTTATAACTGAACTGAGAGTGAATCAGTCAGATTCTAGAAGTGCATTCATTCCAGCCCAGATCTAAACTGACTACACTGTGAGAGGAATTTTTTTTCCAGGTTCCGTGTAATGGAATGGAATAATCCATTTAGTTATGTTATCTGTGGCAGGAAAGAATCAATTCACTTCCCTAAAAATGGCTACCAGGACAAGACGGGACTTAACAAAAGCTTTGACCCTCTGTGACTTTTACTGCTCAAAATAATGGGGAAAAAGGCACCGAAATGTTTGTCTAGTTTCTTCTCGGTGAATTAAATTTAGACTTTACTAGTCATGGTTCCCTTTCCAAGTCAGTCACGGGAAGTTCAGAGCCAAGCACAACTCGGCTTTATTCACTTTGGCCTGAGTTGTTCGGCTCTGATTCTCCCCAGCCTTGATCTCCATGTTATATTTCCTCTGTCTGGACTTCGTATTCATGCATACTTTTAACCTTACTTTACACATTCATGTGCATCACCTCAAATCTTTTCTGGAATGGGGTAGACTAAGAACTAGTCAATAATCGTTTATTAATGATTGAAATGATCAGGCAAGCTTTGCTGAATCTATTAACTGCTTGTGAAAAATTTCACCTCCTTTTCTCCATATTCTTCCAAAGGAAGAAGTGGAAATTCAGTCAGATGCACTCAACGTGACTGCACACTTTGACTTCTAGATGCTGCAAAATAATTTTTTGCTCATTCCGCAGACAGTCCAGGAGCCAGGAGAGGGGAAAAGGAGGTCAGCATGAAACAACCTCGGTTCTTCCCCAAAGTTTCCCATGATTGTGGAGAGACAGCGTGCCCTCCAGACCATGTCTAGATGCCGTAGACATCTAGACATCAACGATTGTCTGTACATGAAAGTGTACAGAGAAGGGGCTTCTCAATTACTTGTCATTATCCGGGCTGATGGCATCACATCAGTAACGTGTCCCGCTAAATTGTACTTTTCACCTTCACGTCCCTTTACAGGCATTATCTAAAATTTGTTGACGCAAAGTACCACCTGGTTTAATTAAGTGGAAGTAATTCAGGGCAGGGAATGGTGCCTGGACGATTGGAAGATGCTTTCCAAATGTTGTTCTTCCAATGGAAGTATGTGGAGTCCGTAAAATAACAATAATTATTCCAGCACCATAAATCAAGCTAAAATATTTGTTTCCAGAAATGTCCAGTAGGACGAACACCTTCCAGACCTAAGTCATCTCAACAAAGTCCAGCTGTCTGCCATAACACTGGAATTTCTGTGTTTCTCTCTTCTTTTTTTTTAATGAGAAAGCACCTTTGGAAGCAGGAATGATAGGTGAGATTTACAACATCATAGTTAAGAACCTAGGAAAAGGATAAAGAAGAGAAGGATGACTGTAATGCTTTGAAAAAATCATTTTTTAATTTTACTTAGAATGATCTCTAAAATGTAATGGAGCATGCAAATATAAGGGATGCAGGGTTGAGGGTGCAGGATGTGATAGAAGGTAGGAAAGAACTCTGTTTTTAACCATTTTGTACAAGACATAAAAACAGATGTGAAGAGAGAATCCATTTAAGTTTTTTCCCATAATCAAAAAGCTAAGATTACACCTATTGAGGGTAGTAGTACACTGCAGAGGATCCAATCCCATAGACTGAATCAGCCAAAACTGGGTGCCATTACTTCCTCTCTGTGTTCCTGACATGTTACTTAAACTCTCTAAGCCTCAGTTTCCTCATCAGCAAAATAGAGCTGGAAGGATCTTGTAAAGCACACATGACATGATACCCAGAAAGCACACAGAGCCGGCCTGGCACACGTGAGACTCCACAAGTGGTAAATTTTGTTGTTAATACTCTATGATTTAAGGATAAAATGTACTGCAACAATGCAGTGCCAGATACAGTCTCTATTTGTGATTTAATGGCTATACAGTTAAGCCTATGTTATAGGCAGAAGTCTCCTCTGTTTTCCACGGTACCTACATAAATCTGACTGTGATACGCTTACAGAGACCTAACTTTTTCAGACCACTAAAGTTGCATTGAATACTAAAAATGTGACATGGCCTTGTATTTCCCAGTAAATATTGGAAGGCTGGGTTTGTCACTTTGTCTCTATTATACCAACTTCACTAATTTAAACAAATGACAAATCTTCCAAGTAGAGCCTTCCTGGAGATTCCCAAATGCAGATAACACATTCTGAAAGTTTCTCGAACGTTCAACACAGTGCTTAATTTTGATTATTTATCACACATCTCAATAGACATTTCAATATAGTCTATCTTGATATGCCACAAATAAGACACATTAAAGCTATAGGTGCTGTGTTTTAAGAAAATCCAAGAAGCAAGTTGTTTTCATAAAACCTGACTGGATGACCAAATTAACTACAGCATTAATGCTACCTACTTTTCCACCGTGAAGTAGTTATGTTTAAAGAGATATGATTTCATCAAAACTAATCACTGCAACAAATTTCAATCATAAATTAAAAGATACATATAAAACACAGGTAAATTATAGTGTAATGTGTGTTATAAAAATGCAGTGGTGGGCTTCTCTGGTGGCGCAGTGGTTGAGAGTCCACCTGCCGATGCAGGGGACACGGGTTTGTGCCCCGGTCCGGGAAGATCCCACATGCCGCGGAGCGGCTGGGCCCATGAGCCATGGCCGCTGACCCTGCGTGTCCGGAGCCTGTGCTCCGCAACGGGAGAGGCCACAGCGGTGAGAGGCCCGCGTACCGCAAAAAAAAAAAAAAAAAATGCAGTGGTGCTTATTATACAATAGCACTTGACCTAAAAAGCTGCAAAGGAACTGAAAATTAGTGGCAGAAGTCACCGTTACTTGAAAACCAATGCATAATTAAAACGAAATAGTTCTGAATTTCAATATGTCAATGAGAATAAATGGTTCTGTTTAGAAAATTTATATTTACAAATAATGTAACAGGACCAAGTGATGATACAAACTGAGAAAATATGTAATTGCCTACTAATTAATTAAAGACTGTGGCCACTCTGTGGATTATGAAACCTCTGTTTTCTCCTCTTCCATGTGGCTAACTGCCTTTGGGTGGCCTCCCCAACATGAATTGGTTGTAGCCTGATGTCAGGGATCCACACATTTTCTATCCGGGGCCAGAAGTAAATAAGTTAAGCTTCACAAGCCATACAGCCACTGTTACAAGTACTCAGTTCTTCTATCCTGCATGAATGCAGGTGTAGACAATATTCACGGACAACACACAACCAAGAGGATGTGGCTGTGTTCCAACAAAATGTTATAGAAACAGGTATCTGACAGATCAGTTGACTCCCCGTCTTCCTTCTGCAGAGAAGATGCTGTTCTTACTCTCTGATTAAGTCAAGGAAGGAAAAGGAAATACATATGCAGCATAGACCTGACCCAGATGTTCTCTCAAATATCTGAAGATCAAGATGAAGAACTGGCTTAGACCAACTGAGGTCTCATTGAGGTGACCATCCACCTCAGATGTAAAAGTAATCCTAATCTCATGATAGGTCTTGCTGCTGAAAGATTTCTTTGCTCTTTGGATGTGTAGATCCCATAAAGATATATTTAAAAGCTATTTCTGAGGCCTTTCCTCAAAGAGAATATTTCTGGAAAGCATGAAGATTATTCACTTTCTAACTCAAGGGGCTCCCTTCTACAAGTGGCAGTCAGAAAGCATTAAACTTGCACTCAATCTGTTATTCTTTTAAGCTTGGAAACGACAAAATTCAAACAGTGGCACACAGAAAGGAAACACCATGGGCAAATGTTTTTTACTTAATGAGAACTAAGTGTCGCTCTAACTAAAATTTGGATTGGAACTAGAGTATTCTCATAAAAGCAACATAAGGTAGGAGTATGCCCGTGTTTTCACACACCCGTTCACTTATTTTCTCCACAAATATGTACATCAAGTGCTTACTCTGTGCCAGCACCATTCGGGCACTGGGAACACGGTCACGTGAAAACAGACCTTACATTCCAGTCGGAGGAGACGGAAGAAAGACAAAGTGAAAATGTGTAATGTATGATGTATGAGATGATGATAAGTACCTAGAAAAAAACAAAGTAGGGAAGGAGAGTAGGAAATACAGTGTCTGGGAGCTACAATTTCACAGAAAACAGCCGGGGAAGTCCTCATAGAGAATGTAATATTGGAGTCCAGACCTGAAGACAGTGCGGGAATAAGCCAGGGACAGGAAAAAGAGTGGTCCAGGCAGAGGGAACAGCAAGTACAAACACCCTGAGGTGAGAGGGTCCCCGATCTGTTGGAGAAACAGCAAGGAGGCCAGTGCAGGGAACGTACAGCGAGAAAGGAGGGTGGAGGGAGACTCAGTGAGAGAGATGATGGGACAGAACGGGGAAGGAGAGTAGGCAGACTGCCTTACAGGATTTTAACAAAGGAATGACCTTTTCATGGATCATTCTGGCCACTGTGTTGAGAACAGACTGAAAGAGAGTCAAGGACAGAAGTGGGAAAACCAGTTAGGAGAATATTGCAGTAACCAGGTGAACTACGTGGTAGCTTGGACCAAGATGCTAGCAGTAGAGATATTCCTATATGTTTCCCAGAATAAATACATTCCTAGAGTGGACCTGGAAAGAAACAGGGAGATGGTCTAAAACACAATCTTGGTGCAATTCAGCATCCTTCGCTTAGTGAGGGATCCGAGAGGGGCTTTAGGGATGGCGAAGGGAGCGGGTCTGAGAGCCACATGTAGTATCTCGTAGGGTTTTTCTCTGCACTATCAGAAATTCTATGCTGATAACACTCAGCCTGAGCACGCGAGGAAAAGGCCCCTTACGTTCACTATCAGTTTCTGGAGTGAAGTGCAGACTCCGGCATTTGTAATGCAGTCTGCCTGGGTCCATCACCACTTCACTTCTTCACCACCTGCGCTGGATTAATTACAGGGCTGATGAGCTTTACGTGGACTTCCTCTTCAGCAGAGTCGAATTATAGAAAGCTTGCTTTTGGAAGTTGGCGGTAAGGAAAGGGGTGGGAAGTTCTCCATTCTCTGATTCTTCAGTAGACTTGATAGAGTCGTGTCACCCTAGAGCTGCCAAGGGCAGAGGCATTGCTTCGTGGAACGACCATGATCACCACCATTGTGACAGTGTCCTCCACGATGCCTAGAAGAGGGACCAGTAATTACTTGCTGAATCAAATTTGAGTTGCACAGCGTGTTCTATTCATTTCTAGATAACAGATCTATTTGCTTCCTACAGTTTCGATGCTTTCTTATTTACAGTTGATGGTTCCCAAAGTTAACATTTTTTTAAACTATGATACATATTTGCTTTGGTAAGATATGATTCCTGTACCCTATTTATACTTTATCCAAACAAGAAAAAGCAGCAAAGTACGATAAAACCGTACTTTGTATATGGCCCTTGAATAGTTGGTTTCTAAACACTTACGATAGAATTATAAAATTTAAGATAAATATAAACAAATATGTATATTATAGGTGCACTCTACAAGCAAGATCAAATTATTTTCCAGTAGATTAATAATATGTCATAACGGTCATACAGTATCCTGATCACAATAACTATTCAAACATCTGACAAGTGATGGATTGGTGTTCTGTTCTCATAGACTTCTACATATGGACTTTCAGAGATAGTCCATCCACATTCATAGGAACCTGGATGTTTCTGGAACTGTATCATTCAACTGCAAGAGTAAAGAGAAATCTGTTTCGGAGATGAAATACTCATTCTCCAGTTAGCAGGTGCTGGTGGTCGTTGTCAGGCTCTCTGTAGAAAAAGGCAGGAAATTGAGTTAAGGGGGCCTGATGCAGCTCTCTATTTTTATACATGAGAAAACTATGATGCAGAGGGTCATTTAAGGAAAATAAAGTGAAGAGCATGGCAGTGGGGAGTGGGCTGAGGCCAAGCACAAAGATGCCACATGCCAGTCTGGAGAGGCGTGGGCCTATTTCAAATAGGTGGGTGACATGGTCGGATTTTAGAGCCATCGCTAGGTGACGTGGGACAGATACCACATGCAGGCCATGAGTATCAGCTCTTCCCTGAGTCCACGCTCTCATGTCCCGGTGCCTCGGTAAACATCCTTCCCGCGGATGGGACGGCCTCCCTTCCTTGTCCCACAGACCCATCCTTCTTTCAAGTCTCTGCATAGGCAAGGCCTCTTCACGGAAGCCCCTCGGCGGTCAGCCCTTGTCCCTTTGCTCTCTCAGTAGCCTTCTAGAACACGGTACAAAGATTGTTAGTGTATCCGATTCCTCTGTTAGACTGAGGGTCCTCTAAAAGCAGGGGCTGAGTCTTAGTTATGTTTGGAAATGAGGATGCCTCGCTCAGAAACTAGTCGTCAGAAAGTGCTTGTCACGACAATGGGCAAATGTATAAAGGGGGCAAAATTTTACCTACCTCCTCTCTCTGTGTCTCCACACCTGGTGTTGCCTCTTCACCCTGTCCTCTGTCTTTGGGAGGCCCAGAGCTCTTCATTTAAATGTCCCACTGAAGCCCATCCCCAAACATCTCAAGGTCTAGAACTGTCCCTTTCCTCCGCCTCCCAAGACCTGCTCATTGCTTTCCAAGTATCAATACTAAAGCTGATCACTGGCTAAACCAATTCACGTTGGATTGTAAATGACACAGTTTTCCTTTGGGGAGTTGGTGCCTAAAATCCCAAGGAAAGAATAGCTAATGGCTGAATCTCAGGCACAGTGGCTGCCCAGCAAGGGCAAGAAAGGCAGGTATTTCTCTGCTCTGGTGTACAGCCAGGGATCCCCCAAATCACATTCTGTAGGCAGCTATCAACAGCGTCAACATGTGGACATATAAGAACTGGAAAAACAATGTTTTTATTTCACAGACTTATGGTTATTTCAGGACTTCCCTGGTGGTCCAGTGGTTAGGACTCCGAGCTTCCACTGCAGGGGGCACAGGTTCGATCCCTGGTCAGGAAACTAAGATCCCACAACCTGCACAGAGCAGCCAAAAAAAAAAAAGAAAGAAAGAAAAGAAAAAAAAAGGTATGTATCTGATGATATCCTGGGATCAAATCTCCCAGGCAAAAAAAAAAAAAACAAAAAACACAGTTACTTCCACATTCCTCCAGCACATATATTTCTTAAAAATAAATAGGAGGTTTTCCTTTTCAAAATAACTATAACTTCCTTGATGTTTTGGTGAGGAAAGGATATTTTCCACTCACAAAGGAAAAATTAACTGCACACATCAACATGAATGAATCTCAAAAACGTATAGAGCTAAAAAAAAGGAAAGTCCCAGAAGAATATACCCAGTATGATTTTATTTATTTGAAGTTCAAAACAATCAAAAATAAAACCAATTTTTGGCTTCAGGAGGCATTCACAGGTGGCTAAACCATACAGAAAAACAAAGAAATGATCAGCATAAGATTCAGGCAAGCAATGACCTCCATGGAAGAGGCGGGGAGAGAAGGAAGGCTTGGCTTCTAAGAGGAAGCAATATTCTGTTTTCTCAGCCAAGCAGTGCCTATTCATTACGCTATTATTCTCTAAACTGGACATATGTCCTCCCTCAAATGTATGGCACGTTTCATAATAACAAAAGAAAATGGAGCACTCTAAAAACTGTACAAAGAAAACAATAATCACCCACCACCCACCACCCAGGGTTCAGTATTAACAACCTTCAAGTCATCTTTCTTTTTATACACAAGCACCCACGTGCACATGCATAAAATTTTATGTGTATGTGAAAGCATATACCGTAAATACAGTTTGCAGCTGGCTCTTTATCCCACAACACCCATATGCATTGTTGCAGAACGAACTCTATGATGCATAATTGAGTGAGAAGAAACATTGTGAGCTTACTAAGAACTCACACAGAAAGGGACATTCTCACCCAATGTGATTAAACACATTTTCCTCAGATCTCCAGCATTCCCATGACAAGAGAACTTTCTAAGTTCCAAACCAGAGATGCCACACAATACCGATCTTCCCTAAGACAGTGAATTTAGATCTACAACATCTCTTTAATCCAGTCAAAGCCAGACATTTTTAGCTTCTAAACTAGTTTTTTACTATGGAACAAACGTGCCAAAAATGATATTCATCATTTTTAACACAGAAAAAAATAACCGTATTACATCAGAGCCCATAAAATATGGAAAATGGAGGAGTGATTTTCTCACTTCTGACACACACGTCATGTGTAAGACCCAGACATTCAGCATTTCAATTCTGTTCCGTTAATGACAGAACTGTTTCCATCTAAGACCCCAAATTATGTCTCAATCACGGCAACGTTTATGAATATTAATTGCCTGCTACTAGCATGTTAGTAAACGATCGTTTTAAACTGACATGTCTCCTGGACCAAATTATTCCCATGATCGAACTTTTTGCTGGCCAGAGCCTCAGTAAGTATTTCCTAGGAGCTTGAATTTTTCAATATGGCCATCCACAACTGGTAACCATACACTTCACACTCATGGCTTTCTATAAATGTTTTAGTTTGAAATAATAAATGCTTTTAAAAATACCTCCACTTTGATAGGAAAACCCTATTCACCTCACAGCTCATTTCCACTTTTTAGTAATTTTTCTCTCATCAAGTTGACTCAAATAGAAAACATATCACCAAGAACTGAGCCACAGAACAGCCTGACACAGGTTCCAGAATTGGGAGTGAGGGGCTGACAAGTGGGCCCTGAGAACTTTCGGAGAAAGAGATTTTTCTTATCAAAACATGATCGTGTGTTTGGAAATGTGCTCACAAAAATAATTTTGGCTGCAGCAATTCCATGCTCTTCCAATCATCCCCCAAAGCATGCTTTTACCAGTCAGAACAATTGTTAAGACTCCACACCTACAGTGCAAGTTTCTCATTTCCTCCTAAATAAACTAAATTGAATTTCTATAGCTGGAGCTGTTTGAAAAGGTTTTCCCTTTTTAAGTGAATGCAGTGTGCACAGATAGTCCCAATGCACCAAACCTCAGAGCCCACAAAGCAGGAGACTTTCAGAGCAGCAAGAACACGCTGGGCTATATGAGATTTGAGGCAAACGCTGTGATCAGGGTAAGAAAAATACCTCCATGCAATTAAGAAAACCCGGTTGAGGCATTAGAAATGGAACAGGTTCACGTCTGGATTCAGGTGAGGACTGTAAAGTTTAGAAGGCCTTCTCGGCTCTGTGCTGTTCACCAAGAGTCTCTGCATCTGCCCTCAATAAACCCATCAATCCAAGGACACATCACCTGGGAAAATGCAAGACAGCTCATTGAATCCAGTTTTTAAAATCGTCATACCTATAGATGGCCTACAGGCACATGAAAAGATGCTCAACATCACTAATTATTAGAAAAGTGTAAATCAAAACTACAGTGAGGTGGGCTTCCCTGGTGGTACAGTGGTTGAGAGTCTGCCTGCCGATGCAGGGGACACAGGTTCGTGCCCCAGTCCGGGAAGATCCCACATGCCGCGGAGCGGCTGGGCCCGTGAGCCATGGCCGCTGAGCCTGCGTGTCCGGAGCCTGTGCTCCGCAGCGGGAGAGGCCACAACAGTGAGAGGCCCGCGTACCGCAAAAAAAAAAAAAAAACTACAATGAGGTATCACCTCACACCAGTCAGAATGACCGGCATTAAAAAGTCTACAAATAACAAATGATGGAGAGGGTGTGGAGAAAAGGGAACCCTCCTACGCTGTTGGTGGGAATGTAAATTGGTGCAGCCACTATGGAGAACAGCATGGAGGTTCCTTAAAAAACTAAAAGTAGAGCTACCATATGATCCAGCAATCCCACTCCTGGGCATATATCCAGACAAAACCATAATTTGAAAAGATACATGCACCCTATGTTCATAGCAGCACTATTTACAGTAGCCAAGATATGGAAACAACCTAAACACCCATCGACAGATGAATGGATAAAGAAGATGTAAGATATATATATACATATATATATGTGTATATATATGTATATATATATATATACACACACATACAATGGAATATTACTCAGCCATAAAAAAGAATGAAATAATGCCATTTTCAGCAACATGGATGCACCTAGAGATTATCATACTAAGTGAAGTAAGTCAGAAAGAGAAAGACAAATATCATATGATATCACTTATATGTGGAATCTAAAAAATAGTACAAATGAACTTATTTACAAAACAGAAACAAACTCACAGACATAGAAAACAAACTTATGGTTACCAAAGGGGAAAGTCAGGGGTGGGGGGGACAAATTAGGAGTTTGGGATTAACAGATACACACTACTATATATAACACAAGTAAACAACAAGAACCTACTGTATAGCACAGGGAACTATATTCAATATCTTGTAATAACCTATAATGGCAAAGAATTTGAAAAAGAATGTATGTATATGTATAAATGAAGCACTTTGCTGTACACTTGAAACTAACACAACATTGTAAATTAACTATACTTCAATTTTTAAAAAATTGTCCTGCTTAGAAATGAAAGATACTCATGGGTGGACCCAAAGCAGGTGAATTATAGCACAAACTAAAGAGCAGGTAAACGTCATATTTCTGTTGAGTAACAGATAGCCATCCTTACTGTCAACCTGCATCCCAGTTCCTGTGTGTGGTCAAGGTCCCTCATGCTGAAGTTGTATAGATTTACACATAACGATGGCAGATTACAAGAAGTCTATGAGTTTTCTGTGTCTTAGCTACTTCTCCTCTACTCCCTGACTTCGCAGGATACACACCACATTGAGCTGAACGACAGTTATGGATCTGCAGACAAAGGAACAGGTTGCATGTAAGTCAGAATATATGTACAAAGAGAAGGGACAAAGAAGGACATCCACAAGTCATGGCGGGTGGCTCTGTTTCCCTGGCCACGGAAAACATTTTGTTATCCTTGTCACATCAATTGCTTTTACCTTAAACTTGTTTCTCCGTTCGATTTTTCTCTTTGCGCTCTCGTACGTGGAGATATGAACTCTACCCTCTTCCAAAGAAATGATTGTTTTTCCTTTGAAACATTTTTAAAGCACGTGCTTGAGAACATGCTGCTTCTAACTGGTTTCTTTCCCACTGTCCACTTCATCCTGACACTGCTGTTGGACAAATATTCCTAAATTTCTCCCTTTCTTCCTGTGCCCCTGAACTCCAAATCTTCAGGGCTTTTCCACAGCCTGTAGAAGAAGGTCAATGTTCTTAGTCTGCTATTCAAGGCTTCCATAGTATGGCTCACCTCTTTTTTTTACTTTTGCTCCTACACAAATCCCTGGACTAGACCAAATGAGATTTTTTCACGGCCCCTCACACACGGAGCTTTCTCTCCCCACATGGTTGCTCCACTTGAATTCCTTCCCTATACTGGTCAGCTGTGCTGCAGTATCAAACAGTCCCCAAACTCCCAATGGATTACAACAACAAATAGTTATTTCTCATTCACATGACATGTAGGTTTTTAGTGATCTTCAGCCAGGATCCTGCTCCGGGATCCAACCATGTGTCACTTCGTTCTGGAATCCACACCCAAGAAGCTACCACTCTCTGGGACACACTGTGCTCCCAGAAGAGGACAGAGGGAAATGTGCAGTCCCATCTAAAGCTGCGGCTCTGATGGGGCATATGTCAGGATTCACTCCTATTTCATTGGCCAAAGCAAGTCACTAAGGCAAGCCCAGCCTAAAGGGGCCAAGAAATTATACTTCCCCTGCAAGTAGACATTACAAATCACACTGCAACTAGCAGGACTGTAAAATCCTATTTCAGGGAAGAAATGAGGTTAATAACTGCAAAGAGAAATAAAATCTACCCCACTCCCTAACTCCTCCACCCCACCTCTCTGACAGGTCCGCCATCCATTCCAGCCTTGGTTCAAGTCCCATTGTTTATCAACCTGTCTACCCTCAATCCCACCTGGTCTCCCTGGAACACTGCTGATCAGTATCGCACATCTGACCCTTAGCTACTGCTACCATATCTAACGTCATCATATGATCTACCTGTCTTGTACTCCTGACTAGACCATAACCTTCCTGAGGATAAGATTCAATCTTATACCTCTTGGTAACTCCACTGATTGTATGAGGTCCATTCCTGCATAATGGTTTTTGCTGAAGGAGATATTGGTGATAACATTTTTCTGTTATGGGAAACAAGTGTCATCTTCAAAGAACAGACTTAGTCCAAAGGACTCTTATTGCCAAATTTTAATGTTTTCTCTCCATTATTTACATTACCAAAATAAATCAGTGGAGAGAGGTCCTGTTTGCACACATATCTGGGGCCTGATCATTTATCAAATAAAGTATGTGGTGTGAAATAGGGCCATGCCGTGGGTACACGGTGGTTTCACCCTCGTTCTAGCCCCCTGTACAAAAGCAGGGACCTGGACAAACCGCAATGTAATGACCTATGTTAATGAGTTGTTAATAGTGCGCTAAAAAATGATAATTTTTAAAGACATCTTGGTATTTTAAAACAGTTCCCTTTCGATTCTTATTACATTTACAGCCCTAGAACCAGATTCACAAGTCGCGTAATTCGATGGGACTTTCCCCAAAGGAAATTCTTTGCAACAAGCCAGCAGGAGGCATAGTCCCACTTACTCAGGGCTATTCCTACAAATTTTACTTTTAACGTTTTACTGCCTTTCTCCCAGCTCATCAGTACTCAGTCATTCATCCTGAACATTCCGTAGTCACTTCACCATATTGCAAAGCAATGTCTTTCATATTTCTTCGTCAGCTACGTTATTTTTTAAATCCCCACTCAAACACAACTCTCCTGTCAGGAGGTGACCTCTGTCACGTGAGATACAGTATCTCCATTCAACAGGTGATCAGAATCTCCCCGCACCTCCTCAAGCACACCTTCCCTGGGATCTCAGCTCTTCTCACATTCCTGCTGGGTTCTTTTCCCTTATTTGAAGTTACACTCGAGACTCTGAGCAAAGCAATCATTGCCTCTCCTACCCACAAATAGAATCCATTAAGTGAAAATTCATTCCAAACTCATCTTGGGGAAGTAAGGAAGACTCAGTAAACCCCGAAAGGTCTAGAGGTTGAATTTCATTTGGAAAACTATCCAGAAGTTCAACTGCTTATCCAGTGCTTATCCTAACTCTGAGAGTGGCCTAGAGATGTGCTGACAGGAAGGAATTAGGGTTCCACCAGGCGCCAGGGAAACCAGTTCCGCAGCCCTTCGCTGCACCCTGCTTCTGAGGAGGAGAAGGGCGAGTGGGCGAAGATGCTGAGGGAGGGGTAAGTCAGAAAACCCCACTCCAGCCTTTCCAGAACCTCAGTGAAGGATGCTTCGTGCCGTGCCGTGTTTCCAACGGGGAAGACCTACTCTACCTACTGCAAAAACATCGCTCCTGACAAATAAAAAGCGCTCGTCTGTGAGCAAAGTGGTGTTGGGATCCCTTTCCTAAAATTAATCTACTTTCCCACTTGAAGACCAAAAAGCTTTGGAAGGTAGCGAGGCACCATGATTGCCTTGGGTTTAAAAGGTGATGTTTGGAAATGAAAGAAAAGTACATTTGGAAAAAGAA
Source organism: Delphinus delphis (assembly GCF_949987515.2). Classification (NCBI taxonomy): domain Eukaryota; kingdom Metazoa; phylum Chordata; class Mammalia; order Artiodactyla; family Delphinidae; genus Delphinus; species Delphinus delphis. Next base: position 108,857,435 of record NC_082688.1, read on the forward strand.
ATAGGCAAAGGGGGCTTAATTTCAAAGCCCCAAGGATGCCTATCAGATACTTAGGCTCTGAGACTATGGAGCTGAAAATTCATCCATTTAGTTACTCGGTTGAAAACAAAGATTTATTTGATTTTTTTTAATCAATGTGGCTGGAAATCTGAGCTTTAGTGAACATAAAATTACTCAGATCACTACTTGAGTGAACAGTGAGGATAAGACAGGGAACTGAGGAATTAAGCCTTAGCATAGAGCATAGAAATAGAAAAGTCCACTAAGACGCTTGCCAAACCACCTTTTCCTCCCCCGAGCTTCATTTTAATCATTCAAGAAAAAAGATAACTGTTATATTTTTAAACACATCCATAGCTGGCAGGGGGTGGAGAGGGCACTATATCCTATCTCATTGTTAATCACACTCATCAATGCCAGTAAATTGTTTCTTCCATGTGACCCAAAGGGACAACTTAGATGATGCCCTAGCTCACCCCTCATGATGACTGACAAGCTATCTCTAGGGCCGAATCCAGTTCCCTGACCTCCCCATGGAGTCCAGACCGGGCGTACGAGCCACTACAGAAAAGCTAAGGCCTTGCACGTGTCCTTCCTCCTAGAAGGGAAAAAAAGCTCTAATTCAACAGGCACATATCTTCCCAAACCTCCCAAAATCTGGATAAGAAGATGCTTTTAAAACCAACATTGGGCTTCCCTGGTGGCGCAGTGGTTGAGAGTCCGCCTGCCGATGCAGGGGGCGCGGGTTCGTGCCCTGGTCCGGGAGGATCCCACATGCTGCGGAGCGGCTGGGCCCGTGAGCCATGGCCGCTGAGCCTGCGCGTCTGTAGCCTGTGCTCCGCAGCGGGAGAGGCCACAGCGGTGAGAGGCCCGCGTACCGCAAAAAAAAAAAAAAAACAACATTGAGGGGACTTCCCTGGTGGCGCAGTGGTTAGGAATCCCCCTGCCAATGCAGGGGACACGGGTTTGATCCCTGGTCTGGGAAGATCCCACATGCCACGGAGCAACTAAGCCCGTGCGCCACAACTACTGAGCCTGTGCTCTAGAGCCTGCAAGCCACAACAACTGAGCCCACGCGCTGCAACTACTGAGCCCGCATGCCTAGAGCCCGTGCTCTACAACAAGAGAAGCCACCACAATGAGAAGCCCGCACACCGCCACGAAGAGCAGCGCCCGCACGCTTGCAACGAGAGAAAGCCTTTATGCAGCAACGAAGACCCAACACAGCCAAAAATAAATTAATTAAATAAATACATTTATTTAAAAAAAACCCCAACGTTGGCCATTTTGCTGATTAACAGCACTGAGAAAGAACGAAAAAGAGAGGAAGTTTGATGATAAGAAAAAGAAACTTACATTTTTATATGTGGTCTTCCTGGATTTCAGTACACTAAACGCATCCATGAATACCCAGATCTCTCAGGAGAAAAGGAAAACATTCCAAAAGAGGAAAAAATCTGAACTTTCTTTGAATGTAATGTAGCAAATAATACAATGCCTACTTAGATTGTATAATTGTCCATGGGAAGTGGGCTAACTAACAAAGAAAGCTATTACATTTCCAGCGTTTTTGTGGTGTGTTGAATAAATGGGGTCTACCTTGCTAAGAGAGCACTTCCCAGGCGTTGGATCTAATTCTGATAGAAAACCAGGTGTCTGGGGAGACGCAATTTCTCCCAGAGCTCCTAGGAAGCAACTTTATGTAGGTGATGCAAAATTAGTTTTCTTCTGAAACTCACATCAAGATTCTTGTCATCCTTTCTCCCCTAGAATTACAGAATCACAAGAACCCAGGAAGTTATCTGGAAGGGGAGGAGAGAAGAACAAGTAGGAACATTACAGAATGACATTTAACAAGGAGGGGAATAAGATAACAACACATGTTTCAGGAATAGGAGCAGCTTCGGTGCAAGTTGTGCCATGTAACCACTCCGAGGAAGGACCAGGATCCTCTCCCATCAGCAGCAGCAACTAAGCAACCACTAAGCTAAGACTCCCTGGTGCATTGCCTCAATCTGCCTGATGGTTCAAAGAGCACGGGCTATAGAGTCACATAGCCTGGGTTCACATACTGGCTCTATCATTGTTCTTTCATGACCCTGAGCAAACTTCTTGACTTCTATGCCTCAGTTTCCCCGTCTATAAAGTGAAAATGAACATAACAGCAACTTCATAAAATTGTTGGGAAGATTAAATTGCATAAAGCATATAAAATGTTTCTCACAGTGTGTGGAGGGTAGTAAGCACCCAATCAACGTAAGCCAGTGTTGCGTTTTGTTTCCTCTCTACAACGGCCCTATTAAGGTCATCGGCATCACCTTCATTTATCAGGAAGGATACAGAGTTAAGGAGGAGATGTTACCTGTCCCGTTTCACACTGTTAGTTAGCATTCCAGAGAGTACCTGTGCCCCAGAAGCATGTGGTTTTAAATTAACACCCTTTTCTCTGAGCCAGACTCTTTCTCCACTCTCCCAGGACGCCCTGGGAAAATGCTGACTTCATTTAATGCAAACAGTCAATCAATGGCATTTGACTGAATAGCTAGCATTCTAGAGTTCTGGAAGAATGAATAATCTTCCCAGGCTACACAACTTTTAATACTAGAAACAAACATTCTTGGGCTATCTATAGTCAATCCCAGGCATTCAAAGACTCCTTAAAAGACACATGTCTTTACAGTGTGTGTATGATCCCACTAAACTAGTAGTTCTTAAGTTTTATTGAGTCTTGGAACTCCTTGGAGGATCAGATCAAAGACAAGGACACTTTCCCCAGGAAAAAAAAAATGCACATACACATACTCACAAAATATGCCTACAATTTCAGTGGGTTCAGAGACTTAGGGAAGTCTGTGAAATCCAGGCTAGGAATTCCAGTTCTAAAGTGCCTGGAGGTCTGGAAGGAGAATCCATTTACAAAGATTTTTCTTTCTATCTAGATATCCTCTCCCTGCTTGCTTTGCTTTGTTTCTGCTGGATTCCTTCCCCTTCTCTCCCTGCTTTCCTTCCTATCTTTACCTCTCTTATTCTTCCTTTCTCAATACTCCACCCCCTTCCTACCTTGGCGATCAGACAAAGCCACTATCAAAATTCCCTCACCGCCGCCCCCGCCCCCTGCTGTCCCCCGTATCCTTCCTGACAAACTGATTCCGGAGAGGGATCCGATAACTTATCAATAGGCATAGGTTGCTCCATAGGAATATTGGCCAGCCTAGGAAACAGCCTTTCTTTGAAGGATAGCAGATCAGAACTTCTGACTCCATCGGGGAGTGTTTTCTCCTAATTCTCCAGTAAATGTGACCACTTTCCATTAAATATACACAGATGCACTGTATCCTGTTTTCAAGGAAACAGATTCACTAACAAGTTAACAATGCTGGCATAGGTATCTGGGTACTCATTTGTCCACCCACGTTTGTGACTTTTTTTTATGGTGCCCATCAACTTATCAGTTAACCAATCAGAAAAAGATATATTGGAAACCGAAATAGCCCTCATTTAAGCAACCCTTGCATTAAAATGTGTCCATCTGCACTGGGTCTCTTGTTTCCCTTCAGCGTGTGAGTGAACTCCGTTTATAGCAGTTTTTTTTTTAATTAATCTTTTAAAATTCACAATGCAATCCTTTGGAATCCCTGGTCAACTTTTATAATTTTATATTTAAGTTTTTAGATACATTCTGCCCATAGAGTTGCCTAATATAAAAATCTGCTTAAGTAATTATATGAATGGAAAACCTCAAATTGAAAGAAAGTGTAAAATACTGGATGAAAATATTTAAATGAAATATTGTTCAAAGGATTTGTCTTAAGGCTTGCCTTTTGATGCATTTTATACCTCTATAATATTCCATCATCAAAAAAAGCTAAAAAGTTGGTATTTCCACTCCTAAGCAAATAAAAATGCTTTGTGTACACCCAAGAATTTTCCTGAAGGATGCTTTTCAAGAGAATAGTCCTTTGTATTTTCCATGTGGAAGTTTCCACAAAAACCAACTAAGATATGATGACCTTTTTTTTAATAAGTCAGATTTACCACCATAAATGTGCCTCAAATTATAAATGGGACATTTTGTGAACTGCTGGGTATGCAAAATTCAAGGGGAGGGATAAATGCTTTATACGAATATTACACATTTAGTTCAGAGTTTTCTGAGTATTTCACAGCAACTTCACTGGCCTTTCTGCTTACGATAATGATCGTTTAAGGTACAATTACTGTGAAGTCCTTCACTGGACGGAAACACTTTTTTTTATTTGGAAAGGGAAAAAAAAACATATAAAATGAATAGCATTGGCAAATGTTTCTAATCATTTCCTTAAAATACCAAACCACCAAACAATCTTTTTATTTACTACGTTTTGCTTTGGTACATAAATCAAAGGACAATAACAAGCCTAATGTCAAAGAAACTTTTTGACACTTCATACATTTGAGCAAGCTTAGCCGATAAACAGTTTAGATGAAGTTATGGTTTGAAATATGTTTCCCAAGGGGACTGTGGTTCATAAATTGCTATCAGGCTACCTCTGTCATTATTGATTTGAGACGTACTCAAGGTACCCACAGCTATTACTAAGTCTAACGTTACTTGATCTGCTTTTTCAGAAAATAATATTTAGTTATACAAGGACATCTGACCATCCATCCTAGAAGAAACACGGAATTTGCTTGTCATCATGTATAAAAAAGTATCGCATTCTATCTGAAATTTTGATGAGCAATTAGAAGAGGAGGAAATGTAATCCTTTTTCACAGATTAAATAATTTTCATAATCCTGAGCTGGTGTTAAATGAGTTGTTTTATAACAACTGTACCGCAAGAGCTTAGAAAAATGACTTTTTTAAAAATAGGTCAAACAAAAGAAATTTACATCTCCGCATGTTGTGATTAGATAATTTATTACATCTGTGTCTTCTTGGCCGTTAAGTGTTTTTGATAAGCTTATTAAAATTAAACCCACAGTCACATCGAATATCAGTCGCATAATATGTGCTTATTCCTTTCCCTGCCCACAGAAACCAACTTGCCTGTGAGCGTGCAGCAAGGGCCATGAGTATGGAACAGTTTATGTGCTCCAACCTATATCGTGTCCTCAGCCTTGGGGATTTGGGAAATGTCAGAGAAAGATCAGAGCGAGGATCCTGCTACTTTTTATTCCGATCCTCTGGTCTTAACCTCCAGGAGAACACTTAAAGGTTAGTTATGACTTGATCGCTCTGCTTTACATTTATCATCGGTGACCCGGCTTCATGAAAGCACAGAACCAAAGAGTTTTAGAAACGGACCTGATGAGTGTCATCCGCCTCAAGAGATGTGACAAATTTATGAATTTTATCAGCCTTGCTTTTAGATGTGCTGGTAAGTTAAACAGTCAGAGGTGGAAGTTCCCTGTGAGCTCTCTTAATCACCTGAGGAGCTGCCTGACTGCACATCAGAGGAGAGGGGGACAAATAAAAAGCTGGACCACGTCACTGCCACACGAAGAAACTTGCCAAACGTAGAGGAAAATGTTTGGCTTTCTTTTTTTTTTTTTTTTTTTTTTTTTTTTTGCTGGACGCGGTCCTTTCACTGCCGCAGCCTCTCCCGTTGCGGAGCACAGGCTCCGGACGCGCAGGCTCAGCGGCCACGGCTCACGGGCCCAGCCGCTCCGCGGCATGTGGGAGCCTCCCGGACCCGGGCACAAACCCGCGTCCCCTGCATCGGCAGGCGGACTCTCAACCACTGCGCCACCAGGGAAGCCCTTGGCTTTCTTATTTTAAAAAAAATAATAATACATCTATATCTCCCTGGAACTGAGTGATCTGAAGCACTTTGGATAACTCATTCAAGGAAACACCACTTGCCCTGGTCTCCTACACTTGCAGGAAACTTTCCAGAGGATTCCATAGTACCCTTTGCTAATTTTACACAATCACCTATTCAGCTATCTGAAGGAGAAAGCAGGTTTTGCCAAAGCAAACTTGAGTTTACCTTGGTTTTGACCTTTGGCTGGCATCGCTTAGGAACCAGAATGCCTACGGAGAACAAAGATCCCTCTTCTCATTCATAATTTACCCGTTACATGGCACTGAACCTGTAGAAACAGTGAAGACGCTGGGGAGCAATTAAAAGGCTCTGGAAATCACTGTCAGTGGCTTCACTCACCCACCCTTTTCACCCAAAATAAAAATTAAACCAGTTTGTTTTGGATCATTTTAAATAGGAAACACCAGGCCTTTCCTAGTGCGTTGTTATTTCCAGTTAAAACAGAGCCTCTAGTTGCAGAATATCTTTCTTTTAGGTTTTAAACGTAGAACTCTTCTTTCACAGAGACCTTGGGAAACTTCCCCAGAACTGGTTTACTTCTCTAAAAAGTATCTAAAAACGCACAGGGCGTTTCACTCTGATGAAGCACTCCTGACACATAACTATTAACCTTTGAACAAAGGGTCTCCATCTCCTTCTCTCTCGACCTCTGGTCCCACAGTCCTGTCCTGTGGTTCTGGCCTCACTTCAAAGACCCGCAGCCTGAGAGGGGCTGCACTTATTCTATGTATTTCCTTTTTCCTCCCCCACTCCTTTCCCGGGGCTCGCTCCCTCTCTCTCTCCCTCTCTCTCTCTCTCTTTCACTTTCTTCTTACAACTTTCTTGCCTTTGATAGAAAAACATCTAATCTCTCCATCTTCCCACAACTTTACAGCTCTCCTGACGGTGTGCCCTGCTCTTTTATTTCCTTGGTTCCAGGAAAAGTCCAAGATCTTCCTGTTGTAACTGAACGGCCAAGTTAGTCTCGATTTGGGAGCTATCTCTGCCTTGCAGCTTGGAATGATACTATTTAAGGCAAAATAAAGAAAACTTGACCTCAAATTAGTAGACAGATCGGATCACTACTTGATACCCAAGACAATGCTTTCTTTGCATCAAAGGATATAAGAGCTGGAAAGAATGATGAAGGCCTGTCCTAGCTCCTCTTTTGAAGATAAGAGGCCCACAGAGGCTACATAATTTGTCCAAAGCCACGGGGCCCGTCGTGACAGAGGCAGAAACCGCCCCTGCAGTCCAGCACTGTGGTGACACCAGCATCTTCCTGTGGTGTAAAGAGACGTGGCCTTTGCCCTGGGCGCTGGGCGCTAGTGGAACAGTGCCGGGCCCACCTCTTTTTTTTGGCTGGGAGGACATGAACTAGGGGGGCCTGCATCCCGAATCCACTCAGAGGCTCAGCATTTAGGATTAGAACAGTCTGCTTTGACACTGCATTTCTATTTCTTTTCCCCCTCGTCTGAGAGAAGAGAAACATAACCAAACAACTGAAGAAATAATAATAACAAGATTAAACGTATGCTTTTAGGACAGTGGTATTTCAGAGCTGATAGGAAGCTTGTGGTCTCAGAGTCCATGCCCTTTACCTCACATTTGAGGTAACTTGGCCTCAGGTTAGTTAGCTGGTTAGCTGGGAGCAGAGGGCCAGGTTTACGACTTGACTACCACATCTCTGCTCACGTGTCATTGGGAATACGCGTGTTACTGGACGTTACCAGTAATGCCTTTAATTCACTATGTGCATCACCTAATTACTTTTGTATTTCAAGGATCTATGATATATCTCATAAATTCACTCTCAATCATTTAATTGCTCAAAATCTTTTATAAATACAACTCCTTATGCCAGTCCTACAACGGTCTCACATATCAAATATCACATTTATCACTCTTCTGGGCAATGGCCTAGATGTATAAAATTTCTTTTGTGCTGGATTTTTAAGGAAAATGTCCACTTTGGCTATTTCACTTGTTTTTTTTTTTTTTCCTGTGATAACCGTAAGGCAATACTGATTTTATTTTAAGAAATGTTCTGATAAATGGTTTCAACCAAAGGTTTAAGGATTTTTAAGGAAAACGACTTGTCGCCTATTCATGTTTCTTTTCACCTTTGAGAAAAAAGTCCCATGGGTCAAAGTTTCTAGTCAATCAAAAAAAGGCACATTACTCTCCCATTTTAATGGTAGAACAGGGACCTTTAACTTTCCTGGAGGCTTTGCTTTGGGGTTTATGTGGAGCAGAACTTCCTTAATGCTGGTAATCAGACCTGCAGGATGCATGTTAATCGTTCCCGACATGTAAAACTATCTACAATATCTCAGCTAATAACACCGCGGGCAACCCTTCACTTCTGGAAAGCACAGTATTGAAACCAATTATGTGTCTGTTGATTGACCCTCCCCTGCCTCCCCAAAGACATTAGTGTAGCTCATTCCAATAATGTCAAAATTTTATCTCTGAAACAGCAGCAAAGAGAGGGAACTACAGAACCAAGTTAAAACGTATACTCTCACTGGCTGGTTAGAGATAATACATTTGGGCAAAATCTCATTGTGCAATCCCACAAAAGCATGTAACTGCTACAGTTTCACAACAGCTAATTGCTTCGAAGGAAACATTGCTGAAAGGTAAGTTACCATCAGCTGCATTGATAATTCAGTGTAAAACGTTGACATTTATTTCTACGCAGGCTTTGAATATTGTCGAACCAATGAAAGTTCTTGTTTGCAAGAAACAGAAACCTACTCTGATTATCTTAAGGGAAGACAAAAATGGTGAGGAAACGGGTTGAACGGAAGTACACAGAGGCTTGCAGAATTGGTGCAAAGCTGGAGGGCCAGGCTGGGAAAACGGTCAGGAACCCAGAAGCCTGATAGAGCTGGACATCCAGAACAAGAGCAGGGGGCCGGCCAAGCCAGCTACTCCAGTTCCACGGCCAGAATGCCCTACATCCGCCCCCTGCCTGCACACTGCTTGCTCAAGGACCAAAGTCCCAGAAGACAATGTGTGATTCCCGATTCTAAATCACCTGGCTACTCCAGTGTTCATCACGCTATTTACAACAGCCAAAACATGGAAGCAACCTAAGAGTCCATCAACAGAGGAATGGATAAAGAAGATGTGTGTGTGGGGGGGTGTGTGTGTGTGTGTGTGTGCATGTATAATACACAATGTAATATTACTCAGCCATAAAAAGGAGTGAAATATTGCCATTTGCAGCAACATGGATAGACCTAGAGATGATCATACTAAGTGAAGTACGTCAGACAGAGACAAATATATATCACTTATATGTGAAATCTAAAAAATATTACAAATGAATGTACAAAAGAGAAACAGACTCACAGACATAGAAAGCAAGCTTACGGTTACCAAAGGTGTGGGAGGGATAAATTAGGAGTATAGGATTAACAAACTCCTATACATAAAATAGGTAAGCAACAAGAATTTACTGTAGAGCACAGGAAACTATATTCAATGTCTTGTAGTAACCTATAATGGAAAATAATCGGAAATATATATATATATAACTGAATCAGTTTGCTGTACACCTGAAACTAACACAATATTGTAAATCAGCTATACTTCAATACAAAGAATACAGGCTTCATTTTATGACTAGCAAAAAAATTTATTACTAGGATAATTGGAAGAATCTGAATAAAGTCTATGGATTAGAAAAAAAATTTAAATAAATCACATGGCTACATTCGGGAGAAGAGAGAGTCTGGCCCCCTTAGCCAGCTGTGCAGCTACCTGGAACTCCACACAGAGAGGTTTCATGGAAAGTGGACAGTGGACTAATAAAAGGGAAGTTGGATGACAGACTCACACATACACACACACACACACGCACACACACACACGACAAAGCTTTACTATAAATGTGCTAGTCTCATTTGTTTTTTTTTTTAAAGCCTTTGAACTGGGGGAATAATTTTCTATTTCTGGCAAAGTCCACTTTGAGCTTTGGAACTTAAATGCCTCGAAGGGGAAACAAAATAGATGTGTCCTCACACCGATGTCTGTGCTGCAGGCAGTACGGTTATCAAATGGTTCCAGGGTTCTGCCTAACTCCGATCAGAAAAACATGGCTGTAACAGCGAGCAAAATAATCTATCCTAAGTTCTTTGATCCTTATGCTAGAACACAAGATTCAGTCATTTCTCAACTAAAAAGGGTATTTTCAAATTGGGTTCCCATGTTTGGTGAGTCGAAGTCTGACCTTTCTCGGTTCTTTACTTTAGATGATTCTCTCAGCTTATAGTCTAATTTTCTTGGTACAAAGTATGAAATGTACAAGCATTGTTTGCACATACGTATTTCACTAAATGATGGCCAAAATGCAATTCAACATGGAACTTTACTCTTCAGGATATTTTTACCATTTGAATAAAATAAAGATCAACTTTTTATGTTAATAAAAAAAAAAAAAAAAAAAAAAACAAACTTATGGTTTCCAAAGGGGAAATGTGGAGGGGAGGTATAAATCAGGAGCTTGGGATGAACATACATATACTACTATTTATAAGATAGATGACTGATGGGGACCTACAGTATAGCACAGGGAACTCTACCCTGTGATAACCTATATGAGAAAAGAACCTAAAACAGAATGAATATCTGTATATGTATAACTACATGAATCACTTGGCTATAAACCTGAAACTAACACAACACTGTAAATCAACTATAGTCCAATAAAATTAAAATATTAAAAATTTTCTAAATGACAATAAAAGATTTTAAAAGCAAAAAAAAAAAAAAAAGATCAACTTTTTAAAAGGTCAAAATAATATTTTATTGCATATTTGCATACTAAAGTCCAGATGCTGCCCTTTAAATTTTTTTTAAAAAAGTGTTCGTACTAAGAATTTTGCCAGATATGAGTACATTTTCATCAGATTTTAACTCTTCAAAACCTGACCCTCTCTGCAGGGAATGAAGCAGTGAGAATTTGAAATCAGGTTGATTCCCTTAAAGAATTGTTTCCCTGAGAGGCTGGGGAAATAGGGAGGTGTTGGTCCAAGGGTACAAACTTTCAGTTGTAAGAGGACTAAGTTCTAGGGACCTAATGTACAGCATGGTGATTACAGTTAACAGTACTGTATTATATACTTAAAAGTTGCTAAGAGATTAGTAGAGCTTAAATTTTCTTACCATACACACACACAAGTGTGTGAGATCCTAGATATGCTAATTAACTTGATTGTGCTTATCATTTTACAATGTATATGCATATTAAATCATCACGTTGTACATCTTTTTAGAAATCACATTGTACAACCTAAATATATATAATTTTTTTCAATCATACCTCAATCAAGCTGGGAAAAAAATAATAAAATAAATCAGTAAAAAAAAGTTTCCCAGGACTTCCCCAGTGGTCCAGTGGTTAAGACTCCATGCTACTTAACACACCATTGTAAAGCAGTTATACTCCAATAAAGATGTTAAAAAGAAAGACTCCACGCTACCAACGCAGGGGGCGCAGGTTCGATCCCTGGTCAGGGAACTAAGATCCTGCATGCCCCGCATTTAAATTTTAAAAAAAAAGTTTCCCATAAAAGGTAATGATAATATAGAAAGTTAATGCAGATGAATAAATGCTAAATAATAAAAGCTCTTAATGCATATTTACTAATGAACTGAATAATAACTACATTTATATAGCACTAACTGTGCCAGGAACTATTCTATTTACTTGTCATATGTTACCTCGTATAATCCTTACAATGGCCCAATGAACTAAGTATTATTTTTATACCTGTTTTACAGATGAGAACACAGAACAGTTAAGTAACTTGCTGGGGGTTCCTAGCTAATCCAATAAGCCCGGCTCTAGAGTCTGTGTTCTTAATAATTGTTATAACACCTCTTTGGATCAGTTTTTCAACAAAGGTAATGGAAGTTCTCCAATTAATGTAATTTAAAGATAAATATGCAATCGGTTGGGATCATTGAAATAATCTTCCACCTCTACTAAATTTTAGATCAAGGTGTTACAATTTCATCCTCACATATTAAAGCCTATAAACCTGGAATAGAGGACCCCTCTTCCAAAAAGTAGATATATTTAGACCACTCTCCCCAAGGTAATTGTGCATTCCTTATCCCGTAACCAAGTATGAATGCTTCCTCCAATATTACTCTTGTCAAGATATGACCTGGGAAGGTTTTGCTTGGGGTGCAAAGGTAGTGTCTGTTGATGGACACTTAGCTTGCTTCCAGGTCTTGGCAATTGTAAATAGTGCTGCTAGGAACAATGGGGTGCATGTAACTTTTTGAATTCGTGTTTTGGGGTCTTTTTGAAAAAAAAAATGAATGAGTGTATTTTGAAAGGTGGGCTGAACAGCCTTGAAGAATACAGTGACTACTGAAAAGATCTGCAGACACACTAGACCTAGTGGACCCTGTCACAAACTCTAACTTCCACCCTCAGTTCCTGTGTTCATTGCTTCCACTGAAGCCTCTGCTCAGAGCAACTGGAGCAAAATGATGTTTACATTTTACCAGTGTTTTATTTTCAATTAAACATCTCAGCTGCTATTTACATAGTTAAATGGCATGGCATTTATTCCATGCAATTTGATGTTATTTCTTTGTAAATATTTCTCCAACGAGGGACCTAAGTTCAAATTAGTTGTGAAAATGTCACCCAAAGTAAAACAAACTCTAATTTAACCTTGATCACAAATTATTGTTCAACTAAAGCTGAAAACCTGTAAAAATTAAAAATGGAAGGCCAAAGGAATTAACTGAGATGCACATGGCTCAGGAAGCAACTTGTTTTTGCGCTGCCTGGGCCTTTGAGGACTTCGGTCGAGTTACTTCAGCTAAGGGCACGTTACAGTGGAGAGTGAAGGTTTAGGGGGCTCAGGGCAGTGATGGGGTGCAGTCTGCTCCTGCCCTCACCTCACCCCTCCTGCCTGCAGGTCCATCCTGGAATAAGTCACCACCGGAATGCTTCACGTTTCTCACTAACAGTTGCTGTTACCCGACCAGCGCCTCTGTCCGAGATCATTCATCATGGCTGGAAATCTCCACTCTATCTGCGTCTGAAACTCCCAGCGCCAGGCAGGTCAGCATCAAATTCAGAATGGGAACAGAAGGGTAAGAGGGTCTGCCTGGTTCTCTTTGCGCTGCTACCCCAGAACCTTCTCTTCCTGTTCTCTCTTTAATGCAGGGAGAAGCCTAAGGAGACAGGCAATGTTTCAGACTGGCTTTTTAACATTTACCGGTTGATTTCTTCCAGTTTTCTAGATTCTGACATAGAAATCTGAATATAGAAATATAGGCTTCGGGGTAGGACTTGCCTTATATGCTATGCACACAGTGTAAAAGCTAATCGCCATAACTATATAATGTGACTTGAGAGATTCCAATCATGCCATTAGCCAACCCCCCACCCCCACCAAGAAAAAAAAAATTCCATTGGCTTGGCAGATAGCAGAGACGAGGGTGGGGTTAACGTTCGTTCTCTTTTAAACTCCCAACAGCTGTAGAGGGATAAGCCATCATACTGGGGCCAGCCATTCCCAATTCCGTGTGGATTCCTTTATTAGATTACTTTCCTCTGAGAATGCTAAATGAAATAAATGCATACGAATTTGACAGGGAAAGGGGAGGGATCAATTTTGGGCAGGGGTGACCTGACGTCAAAGAAATTCAACAATTTACCAATTTTGCCAATTTACCAAAGTTGCCTTGGTTTGGAGAAATAATCCTTCCTCTCTATTTCGTCAGCAAACTCAAAAGCCTCCAGCAGTTAGGCAGGTAACATAAATTACACAAAATCAACTGTGTCAGGCAGTGGAGGGTGCCCGTGATGATCGAAGAAGTACCAAGCTCATCACGAGAACTGCAAATCCAAAAAGAAAATTATGAAACAACGTGGCCGGCCAATTAAGATTAGCTATAGGCAGCTGCTAGTTTTTGATCGGTAATGTAGCCCAACCTGAATGAAGTTCTTATGCAAGAAGGATATCATTCAGGAATTAACTTAAAACGCCGTTCAGTACCTCGTGAATGCTCGTTAAATCAAGAGGACCTAGAGAGACTCTAATCAAGGGGCGGTCCCAAATACCGCTCTCCCTGATTTGTGTACATCTTTCCCATGACGATGATGGCCATTAGTGTGATGGCTCAAGGAAGTCTCCCGTTATGTGGAATGAATTGGCAGCAACGGCCAGAGATGTCAGGGAAAGGCACCAGCTTGGATATCTGGGAGCTCAGAACCAGAAAGCAAAGTGCTCATCAGCAGCATCACATCAATACCACCCTCAATTCTTTTCTTTTGTTTCCGTATCTGAGAAAAGAACAGCACTTCCAGTGCCTACCTCAGAGTGGTATGATGAATATGAATCATGTAAATGCCTTGCAGGTACTTTGAAGATGAAAAGGACAAGGTGGTATCAAGCCTCAGAGTGGCAGACAAGACATCCATAATTATTAGAGCAAAACAGGAAGGAGGCACCCCTGAGAAACTTGGAAGCAAGACAGCAATGTATTTGTTTCTGTGCAAACCTTTTAATAACAAAAGCCTCTGAACTCCTCTTCACATGAAAAGAGGCTCCACTGTGTCTTTAATTAGATCGTTCTATTGGAGCACAATATAGTGATAAAGAAGATTTAATAAAGCATTTTGTCTTTTTATTACTGTGATTTGATGCAACGTATCTGCTCATCCAGGCAAGATGTTTAACTTCAAAAGAAGTTCTGTCCACCCTCCCCTCTGGCCAATAAATAACTCCAAGGGGGAAAAAGCACAATGTATTTCGAGCATCCCATGATGCTGAGTGATGAAAAGATTCATCATTTTTTTCTACTGTGGGTAGAAAAGACGTGGGTCTTTAGTCCTTTAATTTTCTTCCATAACTAGTAGAATGTGTAAGACTTTAAATCTTCCCAGTTATTGATTAAAACACATGGTAATTTTGGGAAAAAAATCTAATTTGTCAACAACCATGGTAAAACTTCCCTATTTAAATGATCTTGGATATGTCCATTAGACTGGATATTTTAGGGATAAACAAAATTAAGTCATAAAACAGTTGGTGTACAATCCTCTGTACTATGACAAACTTATTCTAAACATCTTTTTTATACATAGATCTATAATTTGATTCAATTCTTGAATTTAAAATTATGACCAGGCTGAAAACATAAACAGAATGTATAAGGGGTCAAAGAATTGACTTTTGGAATTAGTTTGCCTTTTTTTTTTTTAAGTCATCTTAATTATATTAGTAGAGATGATCAGATTAGCCAGACAGCCATCCTCAGTCTATACGTAAGAAAACTTTGTTAACACAACATTGTAAATCAACTATACTTCAATAAAAAAGAAAGAAAACTTTAGACAAAGCCATATAAACGGATAGACATTGATTGGGCAGCCTGGATAAAACTGAGAAGGAAAAGAAGGACAAACAACAGAGGGGAAACTAAAAGCAATATAAGCAAAGACAGGAGGGAGAGGAAGCACCCAGTCAGTCGTCTTAACTACACACTACGTCTCAAAGCCACTTGGACTTCTTTGCACAAAAATTTGACTGTATTAATGAATCAACTGAATCTCTTGGAAGTAGGCTTAAATCCTCAGGTGAACAAACAGAGAGGAAAGAAAAAACGAAACGTCTCAGGTGAGTCTGCAGGCCACAATAGTTAAGCAACATAAAAATTTCTAAGTGGCTTCTTAGAACCTAATTTTTTGCATGACACAAACAGATAAAAACAGACATTCCCAACAATTCTCTTCTATAAGAAAACTACTGGGGACTTCCCTGATGGTCCAGTGGTTAAGACTCCGTGCTTCCCACGGAGGGGGCACAGATTTGATTCCTGGTTGGGGAACTAGGATCCCACATGCCGTGCGGAGAGGACAAAAAAATAAGAAAACCACTGGTTTCCATATCTCCCAACTAGAGTTCCTTACTACTACCTTCATACCTGAATTCAAACTACCTTCACCATTAACAGGGGCTCCGGTTTTCTTATTTGTAAAAATGGAAATAACAAGAACTACTACATGTGGTTGTCATGAGGATTCAATGAGGAAACACACATAAAGATCTTGGAAAGTAGCAGGTTCACACACTTACACCCACCCACACTCACTCACATGCACACATACTCTGATTCACAACACCGCCCGTGTCCTCTGAGCTAGGCTGCTGTACCAGCAGCATCTGAATACTCGTTTATACATTCTCCTGTCAGTTTTTCTGCAGTGATATATATTCAAGATTACATCTAATAAACTGTCCATGTCCAGGTGAAAATTTGTTTCCTCCTCTGCTCTACAAAAATTTCCCAAATGCAATTATCTATTTATTTGGGGGAGTTGTGTCTGTATCTCTAGAAGCAGGTAGACACAGTTGTAAACTGCAGATTCCGAGAGAAAAAGCACATGACACTGAAGGACAAGGCCTGAATTGTCCTGCTTCTTGCAACTCAAAGGAGGCGGGTCCAACACCAAACCTACCCACTGATGCAGGACAGCTCCTAGGAGTCGATCCCCCCTGCAAGTGATCAGGAAGGGTCCTGCTGATGGGCAAATTGTGACAGTGAGCAGCGGGCTCTGTCCACGGCACAGGCGGCAAGTGCACTGGTGAGAACAAGCGCAGCTCGGACAAAACTAGAATTCAAAAAGATGCATGCACCCCAGTGTTAACTGCAGCACTATTTACAATAGCCAAGACATGGAAGCAACCTAAATGTCCCTCAACATGGATAAAGAAGGTGTGGTGCATATATACAATGGAATATTACTCAGCCGCAAAAAAAGAATGAAATGATGCCAGGTGCAGCAAAATGGATGGATCTAGAGGTTATCATACTAAGTAAAGTAAGTCAGAAAGAGAACGACAAACACCATACGATATCACTTATGTGTGGAATCTAAAATATGACACAAATGAAATTATCTACGAAGCAGAGCAGACTCACAGACGTAGAGAACAGACTTGTGGTTGCCAAGGGGGAGGGGGTTGGGGAAGGGCTGGACTGGAAGGCTGGGGTTATTAGACGTAAGCTTTTATACAGGATGGATAAACAACAAGGTCCTACTGTATAGCACAACTAGAATCAGTATCCCACGATAAGCCACAATGGAAAAGAATACGTAAAAAAAAGAATGTATGTATATGTATAACTGAATCACTTTTCTGTACAGCAGTAATTAACACAACATTGTAAATCAGCTATACTTCAACTTTTTAAAAAATTTTAAATAAAAAATTAAAAAAAGAAGAGCTCCAAGGTTTGAGGCAAGGTACCAAAAGAGGGACTTAAAAGATGGGGTCTTATTGTGGTTATGTGTTATGTGTATAACAGAGACTAACTCAATCCAGCTTAAGCAATCAAAAGAATTTCTTGGAAGGAACTGAGGTAGCTAATGGATCCCAGAGACAGTTGCAGGGCTGGAAAGCCATCGAGAACCCAGGCAGGTCTCTGTCTCTCTCTTGCTTTCTCTCCTACCACCTTTCTTCGTGGTCAAAGATGGCTGTCCCATGGCAGCTCTCGCGTTTACAGCACTGACACTGTACAGAAAGTGATTCCCTGGAAGAGATTCTGAAGGCCTTGCTTGCATCAGATGTACTAAAAACATGACTGCTAGCGGCCCAGGCCTGAGCTGAAGTGAAGCCCTTAGGCAAAGAGGTCACCGTGAGGATGGTCACCGTAAATATTTCAGCTACAGAAAAGATCACCAATTCTGGAACAAACTAGCAACCGAAACAGATTGGTGTTGAGCCCACGGCAACCGAGCCACCGCTCAGCATCTGCCTCAAGTACAGGGAAGCTCTTAGAACCAATTCTGAAGGGGGAACCAAGGAAGCACGGCCATGCAGAGGGAAGGGTGCAAAGTCTTAGAAATCGAACTGGCTCGCCCATCCCTAACTTTTGTGGGACCCAGAGCAAGAAAGCAAACAGAGGTCCTCATGTCGTATGTCTAAATATTTAAAGTGATTCATCAAGCTTACAAACTGTCCAATAAAATATATTTTATCACCTGACCTTGACAGATGTCCCTTCGTAACGACTTGGAAGGCCAAGTTGTAATGGAGGGTCCTCAGCTTCCTGTGAGATCCACATTGGAACGTGAGAGAGCTGGCTTGAGAGCCACTGCCTTCTCGTCCACCCCAGGCATCTGGGGGGCGGGGGCCTCACAGAAGCATGTGGACACCCCATCCCACACACCCAAGGTTTTCCCACATCTCTCTCAAATAGCCACTCGCATGTGACCAGGTGATGAGAAGAACAGACCCTGGAAATGGGCTGTTTGGGAGAGAATGTTAGGGTCCCAGGGACCCAGAGCAGGGTTTCTCAACCTCAGGACCACTGCTCTGGATGGGTCTTTGCTGGGGGGAAGGGAGAGGATTTCCTATGCATTATAGGGTGTCTAGCAGCATGTCTGGGCCTCTCCCAACTAGATGCCAGCAGCATTTCCCCCTAAAATCATAACAACAAAGTCTCCTGACATTTAGTGTGTCTTCTGGACAGAATTGCTCCTGGTTTAGAACCACTGGCCTGGAAAGGAAAGGTTGAGCTCTGACCAGAGGCAGTGCTAGAGCAGGGATGAAGTGGGGTAGGGGCAGTGTAAAGCATGGGGACAAGAACAGGGGCCGCTGTGTGCCAGGCTCTATGTTGTCTATCTTCCCAGAATTATTTTCTCTGATCCTCCCAACAACTCAGCAAGGGAAGTACAATTAGCCCATTTTATGGATGAGGAAACCGAGGCCCGTGAAGTGAAGCATCTTGCTGAATTTCACACATCTGGAAACTGGCAGGACCAGTCATCCAGGTTGGGTCTCTCAGGGGCCAACCAGGATGGGACTAGCTTTACACAAAACCAAACTAGAATCTCAGGCTTCCAAGTGATCCTAATAGCAAAGTGCCCCTGATTCTCCATGAGACGTGGAGCAGATTTGTCACCGCTCAGGAAACGGTGTGTGATGAGAAAGAACAAAGCAGGAAGCATTTTCTCTTGTTTAGAAAAATATCCAAGAATGAAGAGAAGGTTATTCCTGATTTTTAAGACCAACACTATCTTTTTAAAAATATCATATCTAAGTGGAAAAGATCCGTATCCCCCAGTCTCTAATTCATTAGTTAACGTGATTTTAACTAAATGAGAATCTGCTTTTTGGAAACCAGTCAAGATTTTGTCAGTGCAATTAAGCAAAGACTAAGGTAAGATGCATACAAGTTAAGGTGAAGAACTCCTTGAGCAGGGTCACAAATCACGTAGCTACAGTTCTTTAAAGGCAAGAGGCACATCTTCTTCCTACTAGATCTAACACTGCATGTGATACATAAAAAGCACTTGTGAGATTTTGTTGAATGAAAGGATGCCTTTAGGTTTCTCTAGTTTTAGTTCCAGAAATACACTTTCTTCCACCCACAGGAAGATTTCTGGGTAATTGCCTCAACTTTTATTTAGCTTTAACTCTATAAAAATGATCTAAGAGAGAGCCTTGGAATGTATCACATTTAAAAGTTTGAAAATAAAGTTTGCATTTGGTGTAGCACAGTTCACAGAAGCAACGTAGCCAGCAAAATGGAATAAGCATGTGTCATTGGAAAGCTGAAATGCATTAATAAATACATTTGCATGCACTGGACCAAGGGTAATAGTACACAAGGGCAAAGGTTAAACGGTTGGAGGCCCTGGTTTAATAGCAGACCTGAACTGTTATTTAAATGTCACAAATGTCAGTGTTCGTCTTCAAATGGTATTACAGTAGGATTAGTGTCCTAAGCCTTGTTCCAATTTATGGAGAATCAGGGAGAATGATTCTCATCAACCTGGTCCAAAGCAGGAGAAGATTGATTTTCCTTTACCACTCGGTCAGCTTTTATGAGATTTCCAGACCCTACCTTTCTCAGCCTGCACCATGGATGGAAACCGCCAGGCCTGCTGGGAAGCCATATGTGAGCAGTGAATCTGAAAGAGTTACGGCTCCTTGAGAAACCAACGAAGAAAATCCTGCCACTCTCCACCACTCCCCCCGGCCAGGCTCCCTGCACTTGTTCAAACCAGCAGCGGTTTAAACCCACGGAGCAAGGGTAGGACCCAGCGAGCCCAGAGCAGAGTCACTGGAACCAGGATGGAGGGGCTCAACCTGCATCTCCACCAGCACGGAGGCACCTGTGTGCCGCCAGGAGCAGGTACATGATTGTGAAGCTCTTCACATCTGAATCAGGACTTATTTTTGTGACTATCTGAAGTAAAACACATGTATTGCAGTGCCTACGATGTGCCAAAGGCAATAGACACAGCATCTTAGTTCACTTAACAGTTAGGTACTATTGTTATGCCTACTTTAAATAACAAAGATAAGACTAAAGGTCACAAAACAAGGCAATGGTTACCTGAGTCCAGGCACCTCCCTCTTTTTTTAAAAAATTTTTATTGGAGTCTAGTTGGTTTACAATACTGTGTCAGTTTCAGGTGTACAGCAAAGTGAATCAGTTATACATGTACATCTATCCACTCTTTTTAGATTCTTTTCCCATACAGGCCATTACAGAGTATTGAGTAGAGTTCCCTGTGCTATACAGTAGGTTCTTATTAGTTACCTAGTTTGTATATAGTAGGGTGTATGTGTCAATCCCAATCTCCCAATTCATCCCTCTCCCCACCCCTGTTTTCCCTCTGGTAACCATAGGTTTATTTTCTACATCTGTGACTCTATTTCTGTTTTGTAAATAAGTTCCTCTTAGCAATTATGTAAGTGGCGTGGCTTGCAAAGAAAGCAAAGGCAAAAAGATCTCCAGGCCACAAAGCTTCATCCCTTAAAGTATCATCCACCATGGACAGAGGGGGGATCCAGCTGCAGGGGCTGTATCCTGTGAGGCCTCAGCCTCCACTAGGACACCCAGATTGGAGGGCGGGGGAGCAGGCCGTTCAAGACTGACCAATCCCCAAGAGGGAACAGTGCCCACCCTTAACAGCTCTCTCCTCTTCAGAGCTTGGACGTACTGCAGGACCGATTTTCAAATAAAAGCTGGAGCCTTTCCTGCGACAGAGAGGACACGGCCTGTCAGAGGAGGTCGTGGAGCCCATGCTACGGGCCTCTTGAAGCTCTCTGCGGGGACTGGCAGAAAATGCAGGCCAGCTGAACAAAGGGAGGAGCCATGTCTCTCCCCTCAGCACTTCCCATCTCCCGGGTCTGGGAGGGTTACTGTGATTTTAGCAAAGAAATGAGCTTTCTGATTGTGCTGAGGCGTGTGGCTGTGTAGTGGGGGAGGAAGGCTGCATGAGGCCCCAGAGGGTACACAGTAAAAATATCTGAGCACAGAACCGCTGCAAGGCAAGGAATTCGACGCGCATTAAGCTCTCCAGAAAGAAAACCGCTCAGGGCAGCCAGGCATCTCTCCATCAAGTTTGCAAAGAGGTGCCCTGTCTCTTACTCCTTTCCTCATTTGAGGATGATCAGATGTCACAAACATACAATAACATGGATGCCTGTTGTTGGGATACATTGACTGTTAATGAGGTGACCCCCAAATACTTTGACTGAAGCCACCTTGCAAAAAAATAGCTAAATGTTTAATCAGTAATAAGTAATCCTTCATATTGTGGGAACATGAAACGTACTGAGCAGGGACTATGGATAAGGGGCATTATTAGGTACTTTCACGTATCTAATTCTTTCCTCACAACAGCCCTGTAAGGTAGGTGCTATTGTGGACCCCTTTTATAGAGGAAACAATTGTGTCTCAGGGAAGCGTCATGATTTTTGCAAAGTCCTGCAGCTATCAGATTCGGAAGTGGGGTCTTTTGATCCTAAAACCGGTGCTATTTTCCATTCGCCATACTGACAGCTCAGCGAAAGAAACAGTCCCACATGGCCAGTTGCAAAGGAGGAACTTATGAAAAGGTCGTTATTAAATACAGATTTTTACTCTGACAAAACCTTGCCGAGGCAGGTTCAGGTTGCTGATACTGCAGTGCCCTGTGCCCAAACACTTTAAGTTGAATCTACATTGATGAAGTGAGGACTTACCTTCATACTGTAAAAATTATTATTGAAGGAATTGGAATTTGGTACCAAGATCCACCATCATGTCATTTATTATAGTCCAAATTCACCTGATAATTATTAAATAACCCTCTATTTTGCTTGTATAGACAGTCTTATTCACTATGGTAATTTCTTCCATTAACTAAAGTCTTGTTTTTAATTGTTCATGCATATACACAAACCCTACACGCACACACACACACCGACAAATTGGATTTGAGTAAGAACAAAGGACAGCAGAATTTAAAACAACTCTTCTGTGTTTTTAAGGTGGGAATTAGTCCATCCTACTTTTGTTTTAAGTCTACCTTTTTGAGAAATTCATCTCCAAGTTTAAACAAACTTTGAACCTACTCTGCTAAAGAATTTTACACAGGAGAAGAAAAAAATACAACCCCAGA
Organism: Delphinus delphis; assembly: GCF_949987515.2. Lineage (NCBI taxonomy): Eukaryota > Metazoa > Chordata > Mammalia > Artiodactyla > Delphinidae > Delphinus > Delphinus delphis. The sequence goes on from NC_082688.1 coordinate 108,879,670, forward strand.
CATGATTGGGAAAAAATTTTTTCGTAAGCTTTTGTGCTAAATTAGAAAAAAACTTACTGCCTATTTTATCATCTCAAGTGATTTTTCAGAAAAAATAATATAAAAGTCTTTTTGAGCTGGAGTTCAAATTTACATTGTAAAGCAATCAGACTTTTACCCTGGTAGCTATGCCAGAAAAGTTTACACTCTCATCATTTTTCCTCCTTTCCTATCATATTAAACATCTGCATCCCCCCTAGAATGTTTGGGAACCAGCTGGTCCTGAAAAGTGAGTATATACTATCTGACAGAGGAGTCACTTTACTGAGGAGAAGTAGAAATTAAGAAATGGGGGAGCCTCATTTGAGGGCAGAAGGGTGCCGAGGGAGTGGTGGTAGGGAGAATCAGAGCCCAGGAAAAAAATGTTCTTGGGTTACAAAAAGGCTTTTCAGATTGTAACAAAAATCCAATTCAACTTACAAATTAACCTTCTCTTAGTTCACTAATAATCTGAAAATAATGTCTACATTAAGCTAGGAAGGAAAACCATTCAATTAAGGAATCAAAAATATCAATATGAACTAAGAACTTTCTGATGGTAAACGTATAATAGCTCTTTTGTTAGTTTGTAAAATAAGTCCAGGAAATATTTTGATAGATTAGTACTCAAATGAGCAGCAAGTTAAATTTTTCCAGCACAGTAATACAGTCTGCTGTATTGAGCACCAAACAGAAAGTTGCAAATGTACCCAGTGGATAACAATCTCCACACTGTTACATTTTAGCAGGTGGAATTCCAGCTCGCCAAAGACTCAAAATTAGGAAACTGCTCTTCCAGCCATCTCCAGACTGCCAACTCTTTATTTGGTGAACTGAAAACTGTAGGAAGATTGTCCTTAAGTATGTGATCAGATCTTGAACCAATCTTTTGTTTTCTATTACATTCCAAAGAGGTCTTTATGCTCTGCAAATAACTCCACGGTACATTATAAAATGGATAAACAAGGATGATGGGACATCAGTAAATGCTGATCATGAGAGCTCTGAAGACTGCATCTTGCTTCTGCATATTCATCTACTTTATCCGGAAAGCAATAATGAGAATTACCAGACACATCAAAGAAAGGAGGCCCCTTTATTGGATAGAATAAAATAAAATAACTAAGCTACATATGGAGGTTTACCACACTATAACATTATCTTCTTCTAAGATGTCTTAAAATGTTTCCATTTAAATATCATATGCCATTTTATAAGGAGTTGTTTTATCCCTCCTGGACACAAAGATATTCCTAAGTGTTATACTAACTCAGTGAGCCATGAAGAGATGAGCTGTAAAACATTTAATACAGGACCACGGTTGGTTATTCACAACTGAGTAATGAACTGCATGTCACACGATGCTTGATAGTTATCTGTGTTGCTGAAGTTATAGCTGAGGAATTATTGGGCTCCCTTATCTGAAAGACCAAATGTAGTGCGAGATCAAAGGAGGCAATAATTGTGCAGGAAACAACATCTTTTTAAAAAAATTCCTCTGAGGATGAGGAACTGATTTATAAAGTTCAAGGTTAGTAAAGTACCGAGTATCATTTTAGGTTCCCCAAGTTGGACCAAACCTTTTTAGCAATATTTCTAATAGGTCATTTGCAGCGAGAACTGACACTAAAAAATTAACAAATTGACAAATCAGGGATCCCTTCCAAGGACTAAAGAAAACAGCATGTGAAGTCATTTACATGGCATAGAAAAAGTCCGCATTATAAATGTAACATGATTACATAAATGTGTTTCCTTGGAAAAAGAAGAGGGCTCTCAAAAGTCCACTTTGGAAGCCCCTAGACCAAATCAGATCTCTAAACGCCAAGGAGACAATTGGGACTTTCTGGGCCCCGCCAACTGATGACAGTGTTTTCTGAATTGGCAGCTCTGGGGACCCAAGCACAACAAGTACTTGGTACAGATTGATGGATGGTTCATATCAGCAGCTAGTCAATGAATAAGGTACCAAGCCAGATTATTTTACCCCCTTACCAAGGCACGCCAACAAAGAAAACTTTTGGAAGTCATTAACTACTGATTACAAGACATAATTTATTAACATCCTTAAAGACCTGCAGAAGTGGAAAACACTGCGTGGCTTTCCCAACTGGCCTGGGCTCCCCTAAGAAAAGTTCTTCTCTCAAAAAACTTCCCCAGTCAAAACTTAATTAAGGTTAAGTGAAAAATTATGATACACAACTCTCTGCAATATTAAGTAACTAAATATTTAAAGCTAGGTTTTGCAAAGAAGGGAAAAAAAGAAACTAACGTGGGCTCTCTCTGAGTGAGATTGAGTGAGTTTTAGTTGCTTTTTTTTGTCTTTTGTTTATTTCCCTAGCTGAATACATTAAGCACACATTACCTTTATGAAATCAGAGAAACAAAAAATGTTAAGAAACATCCACAATGTGGATTTCTACTTTAGATAATAGATGATTTTTCATTCCCCATTTTACTTACATTTGTGTCTCCTTTTCCAAAGACAATCATGTTTCTAATACTTTCCATTTCTCTCTGTTGACTCTTTGGAATGTTCTGTGAGCACTTGGGTCTCATTTGTTTTGCCTACCAATGGAAAAAAAAAAAATCTCTGGAAATGGTGTCATGCAATACTAGGTTCAGACTTTAGTAAGCCAAGTGAGGATTTGATTTCCAAGCTATGCCTAAAAGAAAATAGCCAATAATTTTCTCCTGATTTTAATAGACAGCCTTCCATGACTATTTACCCCTCTGTGATCTAACAGCATAGCTTTAATACTAATTAATTCTATATCATCACCATTCTACAGGAAAACAATCCTGAAGCACACCACTTTCCTTTCACATGTTAAAACTTCAGAAATAGTTCAGCTGGTTGTGGTGATAAATGAGCATGTGTAATTAATACAGGATGCAAGAATGCAAAGTCAACCATGGAGCAGAAGTTTGCTTCATATCAACCACTGTTATGTTTGAATGACATTAATGTCATCTTTTACCTCCTGTGTTAGAGACTTTAATACAGGTCAAGTCCATGGAAATATATATTATACTAGAATATATTCTAATATATCTATTTCAGAACATGTCCTGTTTTCCCCAACTTGATTGTGGGTTCCTTATGCCATTTTGCACCTCTCTCCTCCAACAAATGCCCTCCTGATCTCAGTACCTGGCACCAAGTCCAGCATGCACCTCTTGGCTGGTTGATTTGAAGGACTAAGCTTGACTTCACTTTTTTAATCTTCCAATCAACCATCTTCAGCTGGCTGTGGCTACAGCCCTGGGGACGCCACATGGTAGGGTCAAAAGTCCACCAAACTGGGAGTCAGGGCATCAGAAGGCCAGCTTCCAACTTCACTCATCAATACTCATGTTCAAAACCCTTGGATGAGGCATTCCACCTTCTGGGCTTCAGTTTCCCCATTTGTAAAACAAACTCCCTCATTTGTAAAATCAAAATGCCAGACTAGGTAAACTTTAAGGTCTATCCTAGATCTTAAATGCTATTGTTCTACATGTTCAGAAGTCCCAAGAATTGCTTAGAGGTGGGCTGTCCAATACAGTAGCCACTAGTTAATATGTGGCCATTTAAATTCAGATTTAAATTAGCGGAAATGAAACACAATAAAAAATTTCAGTTCCTCGTTTGCAGTAACCCCATTCAAGGGCTCAGTAGGCTACATGTTCACTAGTGGCTACTGCATTAGCACAGATATGGAACAATTTTTTGCCACCATTTGTCCTGTTTCTTCCACTCAAAATGATTTCCCTTTCCTCCCATGTCCCATCCTAGGTCCAAATTCCTCAAGATCCTTTCCATAGTTATTCTGTGGCAAAGCTGGGAAAAACTGCTCCAGATGCAGCCAGTGTGGCTTAGCAACTGGGGTAAGGATAGGTAAAGAAGTTGCATAAGGGTAATGCCTAGGAAGCCATGCTGCTTACCTCCACTTGTATCCATCAGATACGCCACAGATACATGGTAAATTTGCTAAGGCTGGGACTTGATGAGAAGATGGTAGCTAAGCTCACACCAAGATACATGCTAAAAATGATGGGATACGATCAACCATAAAAGAAAGAGCCTTTGGGTCTTTGAGCAACAGATGACGCAGTCTGCCCCTCATGTGGGTCTGGAGAAATGCCAAGATCCTCTGCCCAACAGCCCACCCGGACCCAGTGGACCCCATGGAACCAGGTTATGCAAGTGTGTGAAGTGTCAGGAAAGGGGGGCAGCTGGGAAGTAATCCATTCATCAGTTTCCGACAATTTCTCCAGTCAATGCAGACTTTGAATAAGTCACTGCATTGTCAGTAAAACCTACTACATTGTGTTTTTGTTACTCCAATTGTCACGTACTCCAGGGCAAATGCCACCATCTCTTGCCCATTGAAAGTAATGTCTTCCTCTGTGGAACCACCATAGCACTTTATTTTTATTTATTTTTTATTTTTTTTTGCGGTACGAGGGCCTCTCACCGCTGTGGCCTCTCCCGCTGCGGAGCACAGGCTCCGGACGGACAGGCTCAGTGGCCATCGCTCACGGGCCCAGCCGCTCCGCGGCATGTGGGATCCCCCTGGACCAGGGCACAAACCCGCATCCCCCGCATCGGCAGGCGGACTCTCAACCACTGCGCCACCAGGGAAGCCAGCACTTTATTTTTTATTCGTTTGTTTGTTTGTTTTTGGTTGTGTTGGGTCTTCGTTGCTGTGTGCGGGCTTCAGTAGTTGCGGCACATGGGCTCAGTAGTTGTGGCTCATGGGCTCTAGGAGCGTGGGCTTCAGTAGTTGTGGCTCACGGGCTTAGTTGTTCTGTGGCATGCGGGATCTTCCTGGGCCAGGGCTTGAACCTGTGTCCCCTGCATTGGCAGGCAGGTTCTTAACCACTGTGCCACCAGGGAAGCCCTGCCATAGCACTTTATATCATTGTTTTATTTTGTTTTCTTTTCTTTTGTTTTTTTCTTTACCACGCCACCGCCACTCGGCACATGGGATCTTAGTTCCCCGACCAGGGATTGAACCTGCACCCTTGCACTGGAAGCGCGGAGTCCCAACCCCTGGATTGCCAGGGAAGTCCCTATATCATTCTTGAGGTATTTACCATGAACCCTTTTATTGTATCCTGTGCATTCCTTAATTCCCTTACAGGACTGTAAGGTATGACCTATACTTTGTACTTCTTATATATTCCAGAGTTTTAGCACAATGATTAGCACACCAGGAGTGAAGTAAATATGGAATCTGACAAGCAATGAATCAATCAGTGAATTGAATGAATGGATTTAAGAATGAATGAATACTCTATAGTGAATCCCATTGCTATGGTCCCAAAATAACCCAGGTCTTAATGTGTCCCACCTTAAGCCAGTCTTCCATCCATGATTTACTTAAATTCCCTTTCTTTAAAGGGAAGAGTCATATTGATGACAGACAGCAAGAAATGTCCAAGAACAATGTTAACTACAAGGATATATGTAGGTTGACAACTACTGAGGAAAGCATTCTTTAGCCATATTCTCTAAATTCTACCTTCTTTTCTGCTTCTTGTTTCTTAATCTTAAATAATTGTTAGAATTCATCATATCACACTTAATCAGGCATCAAATAAAATTACCTAAATGTAGTAAATATTTAAAATTGTACATGCCAACATTAATCATTACTAGCACTAACTTTTTTTCTCATAAAATTTTGGGGCTTCCCTGGTGGCGCAGTGGTTGAGAGTCCGCCTGCCAATGCAGGGGACACGGGTTCGTGCCCCGGTCCGGGAAGATCCCACATGCCGCAGAGCGGCTGGGCCCATGAGCCGTGGCCGCTGAGCCTATGCGTCCGGAACCTGTGCTCTGCAACGGGAGAGGCCACAACAGTGAAAGGCCCATGTACCGCAAAATAAATAAATAAATAAATAAAATTTCGGACTCAGTGACAGAAGGGTTTTTCTGCACCTTCCTCAGCTAATAGTATCTGAAAAGTACCCATAACAGAAAAATATTCACAATCAAATATTTCACTCATGCAGTTATCATGGGCTCACACTTCTCACGTTAAGTCATTTTCTGTACCCTTAAGTAGGCTACACAGACTTCTCTAATTTCAGACATTTTATGGCTCTAACACTGCCTAAAGGAAAATAAGTGAAAATATTTAATTGTATCATGTGATGATACATTTTTCATGACTTTTACTCTGTTAAAATTCCCATTTTTACTAAAAATCTGACTTCTAGGCATTAACTCTACACATTTACTTGCCCATATATAAGATAATGCACATACAAGGTTATTGATTACCATATGGTCCATAAAAATAAAAGACTGGAAACTCAATGTCCACCAAAAGAGGACTAGATAAATAAATTATGATATATCGTTTCAATGGAATGATATGCAAATATTTAAAAAAGGAATGAGAATGATTTCTAGGTAATGCATCCCCAAGTAATTTATTATATTGCTGTTTGTAATAGAAAATATTAGAAATTCTATCAAGATCCAGGTAACTGGATAAGTAAATTAGAGTACATCCATTCAGTGGAATAGTACACACCTGTAAAAAAAATGAGGCTACTCTGCACATATAGAAAGATATCTGTAATACATTATTAAGTGACAAAAACAAGATTAAGAACAACTTAATCTTAAGCTCCTTGAACTTTTGCATTCAAGGAGCGGAGCGTTTCAGATAAACCTGCATAAAGAAATTCCAGACAAGACACAAGAAACTAATAAACATGGCTCTATGAGGGAGGTAGCCTTGGGTCCACGCAGGGCAGGAGAAGGAGCAAACTTTTTCACAATCTATCATTTTATATTTTTCATTCTTAATCTTGTGCATGTATTATCTATTCAAAAAATTTAATATGTATCTCCATTATCATTGGTCTAATGTTTGTTTAATAAATGGATTTTAAAAGAATTCCCAATATGTCAGTCTCCAACCTCTATTGCCAAATTTCCCTTTTGTAAACTGTGCTCTCCTCTCTTTTACATCAAATGTCTTTTCAATGCTCACAAAGACCCAACTGAGGGAGAGAGCTAAGGCAGAACACTTTGGAATGGAGTTGATTTGGATCCAGTTTGAAATCTAAGAAGACATGATGCTAAATAGTGAAGCAATTTGGGGAACATATTTGCATAGAAATGAAAGATGGACTGTGTGGTCTGGGTGATGGCCAAAAAGTTGAATAACACAGAATTAATTGTGCTTCCTTCTTGCTAACATTTTAATGGTCTAATTATGAGAATGTTTAATTAAAATGTTTTCATTCGTAAATGAGGGTAATGATTATCAACAACTCTCTGAAGAACTAATTAATGTTTTATTTCACCAGCTTAAACAGATTTTAAGAAAAAAGGAAGATAACTGAACAGCCATACTGAAATTTCTTTTTTCATACTAAACCATCTTTTCAAATATTCAAGTCATTAATCTATATTTGGAAATCTGTAATCATCTGAGGTCTTATATAGCCAGGCTTCCATTTATTAGAGAGATGAATTCACACAAAAAAGCAACAATGTTTAAACGTGGTGTTCAAAAGTCCCTCTCAGCGAGAGGTATTAAAATGTCAGCCTCATTTGAATGAGACATTATTGACCCCCATTAGTAGGACACGTGCTCGCCGTGGCTTTCTCTAATGGTGGTGATGGATTTTCTCTTGTCCATCCACACACTCCTGCCATGTCCTCTTATGACCTGGGGCAGACATATGCTAGACAGCTGGCTGGACCAGGTCTGTGACCACTGAACAAAGCAAACCTTGCTGGCCCACACAAAGGTTGAACCTGTGACCTTGTTCTCATTAGCTCAATGCCCTAACCACCTGAGTTAAACAGCCACAAAAAAACGTGTAGATTGAATGCTGGGTTGATAGATGTCTGTGCAGAGGGGTGTCAAAGCCGGGTATAAAACAATACACAATACTGGACATAATGCTGGTGTTTAGGTATTAAAAGAGGGTGTCTTGTCCTCCTATAAACTGTGTGTCTTGTAACCCACACCCCAGTGGCATTTTCCAAGCTGAGAACAAAAACATGATCATCTTAAAAAGAATTATATTTTAGTTCTATACCACAACTCAATATGGTCCCCACCCTGAAATAAAGACAATGGCCATTGAAATAGTAGTTAACTAGGATGGATTAGGAGATCCCAGAAAGTAATAGATTCTACATCTCATTTGATCTGTGTTCTCCTGAGCCTTGGGTTTTAAAAAGGGAAGGAGAGATAAAAATGGTAGTTGACAGAAGCAGAGGTAAGAACAAGAGTCAAGAATTCGTGAGTAGAAGACATAGAAGCTGTTCATCCAGGCAAAGCTTCATGAAGAAATGTCTGTGCTCAATCCACAACTTTTGGTTGAGTATCGTGTGTTTGGTGTGTCACGGGGCCTCTGAGATCTACCAACAGGGAGGGGAGTTCGGCTCACAGAACACAGAATCATGGAGAAAGTCACCGACGTCTGCATTCTCACATTGTCCTTCGCCCTGAATAGACAGTGACTCTGGTGCCAACCTCTAAGGGTCATCATGACTGCAGGCCCAACGCAATAATCAGGTGAGATTAGGTGAGAAACATCACCACAAGTGCAATATGAGTAGTTTCAGTGCCAAGATTATATTTCAAGGGATGAGATGAAGTTCCACCCTTTGGCCCTTCCCCGTCTTCCATCTGCATGGACTCTCCATCACAGGACCCTGGTCAACGGGATTGCAGGCTCATTAACCCCCAACCACTAGAAGACAACAGTTGAACTTATCATCTTGGGGCTCGAGAAATATATTCCAGTTAACCATCCAAAACTACCACGTTCAAGCACCTCCCCTCTTGAAAGTTCCCCTCGAGATAAAGTTCCAATTGCTTAGGTTGATGCCCAATAGAAATGCATGGCTCAGTCTTTTCTTCTTTGCATCCCCATGCTTAGCAGGAGGCTTCCCGCATAAAAGGAGTTCAATCCATGTTGAATGAGGAGACAAGTGAACATCTCTGATCCTTTTTTTTTTTTTTTTTTTTTTTGCGGTACGCAGGCCTCTCACTGCTGCGGCCTCTCCCGTTGCGGAGCACAGGTTCCGGACGCGGCTCACGGGCCCAGCCGCGGCATGTGGGATCCTCCCGGACCGGGGCACGAACCCGTGTCCCCTGCATCGGCAGGCGGGCTCTCAACCACTGCACCACCAGGGAAGCCCTCTGATCCTATTTTATCTTTCCACTTTGTCTCACTTTGCTGCTCTTACTTAATCCTCCCCTCCATTTTCATTGTCCATGGGGCGGCGAGAATCCGACTCATTTCTTCCCATTGCCCCATGGACATGGCCAGCTCTCTTCTCACTCCATGCCTGTTCAGGACGTTCCCTCCAACTAAGGATATTAGCATGTGTTGAGTGCTTACTGTGTATCACTCTGTATATGTTATCTCCTTTAATTCTAAAACAAAATTAAGCAGTCACTACTATACCCATTTTCTACAAGGTACTCAGAAAAGTAGAGTAACTTGCCGAGACTCTACAGCTGGAGAGCAATGGAACCAACATTTGTTTTGTTTTGCTTTTGTTTGTTTACTTATTTTGGCTGTGCTGGGTCTTAATTGTGGCATACAGGATCCTCGTTGCCCTGTGTGGGCTCTTAGTTGCAGCATGCGGGATCTAGTTCCCTGACCAGGGATCAAACCTGGGCCCGCTGCGTTGGGAGCGGGGAGTCTTAACCACTGGACCCCCAGGGAAGCCCCTGGAACCAAGATTTGTACTCAGATCTCTCTGTCTCCAAAATGAAACTCTTCTCCCTTCTAGAGTATTCTCTCAACCCCACCCCCATGTACCCAAATTCTGCTTTTCCAAAATAGATCTGACTCTCAAGGTGGAGAGCAAGCTGTAAGCAGAGGAGCTCTTTCCAGTGCACTCCATCCCATAATGGTCTCTCATTCTTTTAACTTCGTGTTATTAACAAAATGTCTCAGACAACAATCATGGACTACCTCAGCTCTCCACTTATTATTCCTTTCTATTTGTCCTTTTAACTCTTCTTTAATCCATTTCTTCTCAGCCTCACTAAATTATAGGTTCAAAGAGCATCTTCTACATGCTGTAATGTGCTGTATCCCTTCACAAGCATGGAAGACACTTCCACATGTGGTAAGTACCCAAAAAATGTAACTGACTAAAAACAATGAATGTCAGCAGCTCCATCCTCCCACTAAGAATTTTGTGCCAATTTCTATTGTTATGCACTCCTTGGAGTATTGATATTTATCTCTTAAGGTTATTGTAATAAAGAGAGAAAACAGGAAAACTTGGAAAATGAAACAATGTTTGTAAACTATTTTAAAGTCTTCAATTATTAACTTTCTGGAGCATCTCTGGGATGGCTTCCATACCAGTGTTTGTGAGATCCTCTTGTTAAGATTTTTCTTGTTTCCTTCAAATACCCTCATATTGAAAGGTTAATTACTTGGTTGTAAAAGTGCACTCCAGAATGAAATTTAACCTACGAGTTCTCCATCTTGAGGTGAATATTTTTAGCAGTTTTTTTTTTTCAAAAACAGAAAGTTTAACATCTGTTTAACAAATTTGAACACATTCTTACAGAAGAATAAAAAAATAGAAACACAGAGGTTCATGGATTTTAAGCTCTTTTGAGTATTTGTAAAACACATTATGACTTTTATGCTTAGAAAAAAATAGGAAGTGGTGCTTTCAGCTGTAAATCAGCACCAGCAAATAAAGATGGGCTAGAAGTGGAGATATCTTTGGGACAAAAGTTTTTGGATCATCCAAAATGTTGATCATTTGTGGGCCGTAGAAAAGGAGGATTTATTATTTTTGAACGGTTCAATTTTTAGTAAGATAAAGCACATACAATTTGAGAGAACATCAAACAGAATGTGGTTCTTATTAATATCACATAACCTTTCCTACAAAGCTTTTCCTTTCTCCAGCCTCGCTCCCATTAGAAGCAAACTAAACGTGTCGACAGCTCCAACTTAGGAAGGCGTTAGGCCAATAGCCTCTCCTTTTGAGAAGCTGGATCATTAATTCAATATCACATTACTAGTTTTCTTCATAAGCTATGCATGGGGACAGACTCTATTCTGTAGGGTTTAATCACACACAAGTGGCAAAACCCACAGAACAGAGCTCCTAATCAGTTGGGCCTTCAACCAAAGACTTACTCCATGCACATATGTCACTCCCATTTTCATTAGTGTGACTAAAACCCTAACTTATTTTACACATTTGGAAGAGGCTGGGTCTCAGTGGTAGTGATTATATTATAAAATTATATTGTCTCACTACCAAATGTGTTTATACGTATCAGTATGTTTTATAATTGAAGATGCTCCTCCACAGCAGATGAACCATTGTTTTCGGAACAATCTGCGACTTATTTCCTTTTCATCCTAAATACTCATGTGAATCTAAAGATAGCATTTATGTTTTTAGAATCTTTAAGAAAACCAATGAAGTCTAGGACCTCAAGTTTGATTTATTTTAGGTCTTGTATAAAATAGGGACTCAATTAGACAGCGACTGAAGAATGAATGAATAAATTCCAACCACCTGAACTTGGGAACCCAACCCATAATCACAAAGGCCTATATCCTGGAGCAGATTCCAGATGGAATTCAAGATAAAAGTCTCAAAAACTAGGCTCAGATCTACCTCCTGTAATTGATTCTGCTTAATTCGGAGTTTGAATCATCTTAAGGTTTCCAAAAGATCCAAACAGAATTGTTTAGGCAGAGGTCCAAGAAAATAAATGTGACTATACTTCAGAAGTAGCTTGGACCTTCCTTTGTATAAAAGAGAGCCCTTGGAGTTTCTCGAAACCCCCTCAAGGGGCCATTGCTGAGTGGGGGATCCCAGAGTCACATTCCAGAGCTGTATGGCTAGACATCAAAACAAAGTTTTGAGTTAAGAGTAATGCATTCAGGGAATTCCCTGGCTGTCCAGTGGTTAAGACTCGGTGCTCTCACTGCCGTGGCCCGGGTTCGATCCCTGGTGGGGCAACTAAGATCCCACAAGCCGCGTGACATGGCCAAAAAAAAAAAAAAAAAAAAAGCAATGCATTCAAAGATCACCCTACCGCCACCTCCTACCTCCTACCCCTACTGCCACTGTTACCAGTGCAGTCATATCCAGGTGGGGAGCCTGCCCGCCTAGCCTGAGACACACATCGTGGTCCATGGAAAGGAACCATGCCGGTGGGGAGCAAAAGGAAGAAGACAGCCATGGTGTGTGAGAAGGAGTTGGGCTCCCTGTGTTTATCAAGGAGCTTAGATCAAAATCACCATGCCATACAAACATGGACTAATAACTTCTCACAACACAGTAAGTCATTAGCCTTTATGCCCAATAGGTGATAAGCTAAAAGAAGACAGAGACATCCATCTAGATTCACTAGTTTACCTGCAGAGAACCCAATACCTGTCATACATTAGCTGCTCATTATTGAGCGCCTGAGTGAACGGCAGTGGATAAGAGTGGGTTTCCCTCCTGCCTGTAGCTCACTAGCTGTGTGACGTGGAACACTTTGGTGCTGCAGCTTCTCAGCTGTAAAATAGGGATAATGACTGTACCTTAGTTGGTAACTATGAAAAATAAATGAGTTAATATGGGAAACGCACTTAGAACAGGACCTGGCACATAGCATTATTATATTTTCTATCATTATTATTATTCTTCTTAATTATTCCGACCTCTAATTCCTGGAGTAGGGTGGCCCTGCCCAACTTCTAGGATTTCATGCTGTCCTGGAGGTGTTCACTGCCCTGTGGGAACAGTCACACCTACAGTAAATCATCCTCCTTTTGTGAAGAGGAAGACAAAGCTTGCCCCTCAATAATATGAACTCTGCAAAAGGTCTAATGTCTTGCAGTGTTTAAAAAGATCCTCTGCTCAATATTCTGTAACAACCTAATTGGGAAAAGAATTTGAAAAAGAATAGATATATGTATAACTGAATCACTTTGCTGTACACCTGAAACTAATGCAACATTGTTAATCAACTATACTCCAATATAAAATTAAAAGTTAAATAAATAAATAAATAAATTTTAAGAATAAAGCGATCCTCCAGAGTGAGAAGCTTATAACCACTTCTGTCCTTAAGTAATTTTTTTTTTTAAGTTGTATCCAAGTTACTACCCAAGGTCCATTGATATTAAACAGGAAAAATAACTTCCTCACATGGGCATAAGTTGCACAAAATACCATCAGTGCAATTTTGACAGGTACCAGGAGATCCCCAATATTGCTAATTGTTTACTGGGCTTGGCCTCAGATGTGATTCAGTAAGCTGCTATATTGGGTTTCCTTGTTTCCACTCACACTGTCCCTGCAGTCATCCTCCGGGGGGTTTCTGTCATCTAGGACAGCCCGGGTGCCTGGGTGTGTGCGCCCAGGTCACCGTGGAGGGCTGTGTGAGTGGGATCAAGAACCGGAGCATCTTAAAATGAAACAGCTGCAGCAGGAGTGGTCCAGGCTTGGGCGCAATACGATAGCTGCTATTAAACTCCACTTTGAGCTTCTTTTGGCTTTGATGATTTCTTTCTTCCTCTCCAAAGTTTATCATTCTTTTCCTGACCTCAAGTCAACCTCATAAAAGCCCAATTTTTTGTTTTGGCTCGAATTAAAGTTTTCGTTGTTTTGTTGTTGCTTTCAGGATTTTGCTTGTTTTCGGGTTTTTTGTTTGTTTTTCCTTTGTCTATTTGATCTGGGAAAACTATGAGGTGAGTCAGCCCAGCCATTCTAAAGTGTCTTGAATAGATGTGGAACTAGGAATTTTTGTTCCCTGGTATTCACCTGTCTCACAGCTTCTTCCCCTTCCACCGTGCCATTTCCTCCCAGTAAGCAGCTGGAAATGCCCTTTTTTTTTTTCAGACTGTGTGCTACCAATCGCCTTCCTTGGCATCTCTTATTCCACGGCGAGCTAGTTGAGGTAAAAGGCTTCATTTTAACATCCAACAGTGGCATCCTTGAGTAAAGTTTGTTATTCACCATTGAAGAGAATAAATGTTTTAATGCATTGTCAGAATGAAAAACTCTTTTGCATTCTGACAGTTAAAAATTGAATGCACGTTTAAGTTCCTCGGAAAAGATGTGCTATAGTAACACAAACAGTGATAGAATTGGAAAGATTATAAAGAGGCAGTTCTAGGGCCTTTTAACTTTACCGTGAGGGAAATCATTTAAATGAACTACAAATATCATTCCCTCGATTAACATACCTTAACTCCACCACTGTATTTGCATCATCTTTTCTTAAGGTGATAATTAATAAGGCATCACTTAAAGACTATATAATGATGCTGAGACGAAGACAAGACTTAAGTCAGCCAGCTCATTGGGACTTTTTCCAGCTCCCAGCGACCACCTGGGATTCATCTTAATTCTCTGATTCTGTGTTTCAAATCAGCCTCTCAAAGATACTATTTGCTGTCAGCAAGTCCCCTGATTTATTTAATCCTTCCCCAAAATGTGTCCTGAAATTCTCACAATTTAACCCCTATTTGTCATTGAAGGCAGCTCCTCTGCAGTGACTAAATCACTCTCCGGCATTGTCAGGTGTTAGCAGAGGCCCTGGGGCTGTTCTGGTGGCCTGGGAAAGCAAGACCAGCCCCCTGAAATATTGCTGTTACTTTATTTTCTCAACAAATCATCAATAGATTTTTTTTTTTTTTTTAGTTACACTTATAATCTCCACTACTCCTCTCCAAAAGAAAGAACACCCAGGCATAGTGCAAATGGTAAGTTACTCTCAGAGATTCAGTATATCTTTATATTTCCCATTTTAGGAAGGACATTACTAAGTCCAATATTACTATTCCAATGTGTAATATGCACACATTTTGTCTCAGATTACATAGTATGATATGGGGAAATAGGGATTCGAATAGAAGAAGGGAAAAAGAAGAAAAAGAAGTAGAAAAGGGGAAAAGGGTAATAAAAACTCTTCTCTGATTCACTTAAAAATAGATTGAGACAATCAGATCCGATGTGGTCTCGTTTCTTCTTCTAATGTGTAAATCCTGATGGATTAAAAAAAAACACCACGGTTTATAAAGCAGAAGTCCCATGACAAGAGAGGTGGCATTTTTATGCTTCCCTAAAAAAGCAGTAAGAATGCACTACAATCAGTAATAAAAATCATCGGAGGGAATAGATTTGGAAGAGTGTGTGTGGTATCACATCATCATCCTTAAAGTTCGCGCCTCCAACTCATAATCTCAACCTTCCTCAATCTGCAGGTGATCTGGAAGGCACGGGATTGAATTCACTGAAGGGCAGCCCACTTTTTTATTAAGCTTTCTATGTTGAGGTACTTGTAGATTCTCACGCAGTTGTGAGAAATGATAGAGATCCCATGCACGCTTTACCCAGTTTTTCCTAATCTTGCAAAATTATAGTGCAATGTCCCAATCATGATGCTGACATCAATACAGTCAAGACACAGGACTTTTCCATCACCAGGATCCCTCTTGTTGCCCTTTTATAGCCACGCCCACTTTCCCTCCACCCTCTCAGGCTCCTTAACCCATAGTCACCACTAATCTTTTTCCTATTTCTATAATTTTGCCATTTAGAAATGTTACATAATGGAACCAGACGGTGTACAACAATTTGGGGTTGGCTTTTCTACCCAGAGATTCATTTGCGTTGTTGAGCTTATCAATAATTTATTCCTTTTTATTGCTGAGTAGTATTCCAGGGTATGGATGTACTATAATTAACAGTACATGCTTAACTGTTAACAAAATGGTGAACAGTTTGAAAGACATCTGAGTTGTGTCCAGTTTGGAGCTATTATGAATAAGGCTGCTATAAACATTCATGCACAGGTTTCTGTGTGAACTTAAGTCTGAGCTGGGATAAATTCTCTGGAGTGCAGCTGCTGAGTCATACGGTAGTTACACGTTTACTTTTTAAGAAATTGTCAAACTGTCTTCCAGACTGGCTGTCCAATTTTTCTCCCCACCAGCAGTGTATGAGTGATCCATTTTTTCTGCATCCTCATTAGCATGCGATGTTGTCATGGTTTATTTTTAGCCAAAGCCAGAAATCCAGTTTAGGACAAAAACTGCTAGCAAGACTTCCAAATTTAACATATTTTGGTATTTTTAACACTACACAGCGATTAAATACGTATATAATTTATATATTTATATATAAACATTAGCTTGCTTTGGTTTAAACTCTACAACTTAAAAGCTCTGCACTTTAGACAAATTACTTAACATCTCTGAACCTCAATTTCCTGATATGTAAAAACTACTCCTGCCAGGTAAAGAACTATATTAAAGTAATAATGTGTATATAGAACATAGGATAAAATAAGTGTTCAGTGAATGCTAATTCCTCTCCTCTACATCACTCCGTTTGATCCTCATATATTCTAACCTACATGCTTCCTCTCAATCGGTTCCCAGAACCACTTAGAACCACTGCTTCTGTTCAGTTTTATAGCTCTGTCTCACCTCAATTCAGACGAATATGAAAATAGTTTAAAACTCAGTTAAGATGATGGAACAGAAACAGCATGATACTGCTTTCAGGAAACAAGTTCAAACCCAGATCAACCGCCTACTGACTGTGTGAACTTGGGCCATTATTTCACATCTCCAGTCAACACCACTGATGGTTCATCTCTTCATCTTTAGAATGGACAGAATCAGACCTGCTTTACCTGCCCTCCAGAGGTGCTGAGTTCAAATGAAAGAACTATGTGAAAGCAACTTGTAAACAGTGAAGAGCTACACAACTACATGGCTAGCAGAATAAGGCAAGTTATAGAAAACAAAGTCCAGGGCACCAAAGGGTCTCATTCATTCTGCCATAGAATGTCAAGGTAGAAAAATGGCGGCAACCACAATGACTTCTGAGTCTAGGATGGTGACGCCCCAGAGGATGGGGTGCAAGAAGACCAGAGTACAAATTCTCTTTTGTTTTTATATAAACAATTAGAAATGAGTTCACCAACACCCTTACTTGATCTTCATCAACAGGTGACCCAGGCACCCAGGGGTGGGGGAGATCTGAAGGGCAGAGGGGCTAACAGTGCCCCCAACTGTAATAGGGAAGAACAAATCTGACTCCATACTGGATCTGTTTCTTTTACTTTAACCTTTGTATTCTGTTGCTTTTGCTACAAGTTAATCACAAGAGAATGTTGCCTGTTGCCTGAAATATACAGGATAGCCCATTCTCAAGGCTCTGACCTTTAAAGGTATAACATTTTCTTATTCATATAGAGATAAAAAGTTGCAGAACAGAGAATAGCATTTGTCTTGTTGGAGGTTTATTGAAACATTGTGACCAGACCTAACTGGACAGCTGCAAGAACAAAGGATTCCAGGCACCAAGAAGTCTGCAACAACCAGCCACACCCCCCTTCCCTTTTAGTAAAAGAAGCCTGAAATCTAACTCGGGGTAAGATGGCTCTTTGGGACACTAGTCCACCATCTTCTTGGGCTGCTGGCTTTCCAAATAAAGTCACTATTCTTTGCCCCAACACCTCATCTCTTGATTTATCGGCCTGTTGTGCAGTAAGCAGTATCAGCTTGGACTCAGTAACACCACCACGAGCTCACAGAGATGAGCTTGACTGAGACGTGTTATGGTTTATCTGACTCAGTTAGGTGGAAGCAAATTGTACAATCCAGTGGCAACTAAACTAACCTTCACCAAATGGACAAAGGGCTTTAAAAGATTCCTGCAAAGAACCTTATATTGAAGATAATTGAAAGAATACAGGCAGAAACCATCAAAAAGAAAATGACAGAATTGATACTCTTCCTGCTCCACGTTAAGCACTTTAGTCCTAAAGCCATGAAAAAAGGCAGAAACACAGACAACATGAATCCAACAGTAAGTCAACTAAAGTATTTTTAAGTGACCGAGGCTATTTAAAGTGTGGATTTGCATCCACACCTGATAAGGCTGAATCTCACCTTTAAATATTTAAACCTATTATTTAATTTTTCTTTATCTTGCCCTTTTGTAGTTTCGCTTTTGCATAGGTATATAATGTACATAATATATCAGTAAAGTAGTGCAGGTATATAATTTGCCAATAAATATCCTTTAAATGTTTTACTCTTGGGGTGCACAATTAAAACAATGAGGAGACCACTGACCTAGGGTATCCTATTTCTTTTACATGTCATTTCTCCTAGTTTAGACCTTTGTGTTAGACACCAACAGACCACCACACATGGCCAAGATGGCATGCAGGTAGATTTCCTCTGCCAGTTTAGCAGGTTGCTCTCACTAAGACCACCTCCCCATACCTTTCTAGAGCCTCCAAAGACAAACAGGAGACTCTTCCTTCACCCTGTCAACACTGAGGTCTGGAAGTCAATCTCCTCATACAAATCTCTATGAAGTCCATGGGCTGTCAACATCCCCACATTCCGCAGCTTTCAGGAATGTACCTGGCATGCCAGTCTTTAACATTGTACAGCTATGCCAAAGAGAAGAGCTAGTGTTTATTAAGCACTTACTGTATGCCAGACCCTCAATTAAGAGCCTCATGTGAATCATCTCACCACAGGTTCATCATGACATTGTGATAGACGATTATTATCCACCTCGTACAGAAGTGTAACTGAAGCTAAGGATGGTTAAGTAATTCTCCCAAGATCACATGCTGATAGCTGCTCTAGGCAAGATTCAAAATTGTGCCTCCTACTCCAGAGACGTGTTCTTAATCACTGTGTTATGCTACTCACCATGCATAATAATAGCTTTATTTGTATGTACTAAGATTTCTTTAGAATGTACTCAAAATTAATTTCTCAAATTTGTCTCATTCCAAATGTGATGTTGCTTCATCTTGGGATCAAATATTTACCAGAGCACATCACTGATCTTGTAATAAACAAAATAAATTACAATTATATTTACAGGAATTGTTCTTACAAACAGATTTTTTTAAATTTATCTTACCAATCCTTGAAAAAAACTGCTGTAAATTATTTCTAACATGAAGCAGGGTATAAACAATAATACAATAAAATGTATCTGGCTTACTATTTGTTCAGATGTATCTGAGGTTATAATTTAAAACTCCTAGCATCCAAGGCAATGAGAAAAATTCAGCGTGTGATCTAGTTATTTCCTCATATTCAGATGTTCTTGCCTGTGCACACTGAGGACACTTGAGTTCTCTTCTCAGATGTTCTCATTACAAATACCTAGGTCGTGATTTTAAAAGCACTATAATTTACAAAGCACAGCCCACACCAAGTGGACTCAAATGCCACTTTTTTGACATAGCTATTTTAACCTTGACGAACCATCATATTTATCCTTATGAACACTTCTTTAAATATCACTGTATCTGAAAAAGGAAAAATTCAGCTTTCAAAGAAAAAGCACTTCAACAGCCCACATATAATTCGTATTTGTAATAAAGCAAAAATAGCCGCTTGATTAGATTATGTAATTTTATTGCTAACATCATCTTGACTTGACTAGCACAAGATTCAGAGAACTTAACAATGTTTGGAAAAGCAGAAAGAATTACTAGGAATGTAAGGAGGCAGTTTCTCACTTTATTTATCCCAGATTAATAACAGTTAAAGTTGCCTGGTTTCTTCCTGAAAAAGTTTTTTCACCGTTTTCTCCACAAGTTGGAGTTTATGGAAATCCTCTCATGGATATACTTTATTACTCCAGTTCAACACCAATTTGAAAAAAAAATCAATGCTTTTTGACACCAGTTATGACAACATGCATTCATTTAGAAAGAACAGTGGTATAGTAGGTTAAAGGTCCTTATATTTTAACCCAATATGAAAAGTCAAGGTAGCTAGTATTTTCTATATACAAGAATTTGTATATATTTCCTTGATGGGAATTCTTCACGCAGTGAAAAATCTATTTTAAAAATCACTGAATTGAAACAAACAAACTCAATCTATTTGGTTTTGCAGATCCAACCCATGCCTCTCCTGTTTTACACAAAGAGCCAGATGCTGCCTAAGGAAACTTGCTTTTTTAGATTTTATGTTTCTGCATTCCTCCTGTGTCATATTTTGCATCCCTCTTTCAGCCATCATTTCATAACTGTCATGAGAAAAAGCATTCACTCATTTTCTCTGATTTTACATCTTCACAGAATTTTTTTTAGTTGGACCACAGCAATCTCATAGGAAAACTCCATTTTCTGGTAGGTTCTACAAAGGGTAGAATCTGAATGTCCAGTGCACTGTCTGTTTGTCACCCAGCACAAGTAGGGACTCCTATTACCTACAAAGGTATTAGGAAAGTGCTCCCAGCTGAAAGTATTTATCCAATTCCAATTGTCGTTTGAAAGTCTAAAATACTAAGGGTGGTACTGTTCCAGGAGCTACTGTTTAAAACAATGCAATGCCTGTTTAGAGGGAAAAAATCAGTACTTGAAAATCTGAGTTGGTTTAAAAAATAATAACTATGCATCCAAAAAAGAATTCTTAGAGAAACATTTATATGCCAGGCACATGTTTTTAATTTTAATATCATTAGCTTACTGAAATAAATATGTAGAGTCTAATAATTGTTTTCTATATTTTGATATTTTGATATTATTCTATTATAGTGAGTTTGCAAAGAAGCTAATGAATAACAATGAAGGAAAAATATGTATCTGTCAGGACAAAGTTGCTGTGGTTTGTAGGCACTGCAAAATGCTGTGTTGAAAAAAAATCTGTTAAAAAGTAATTGAAAACTGCTCTGATTTAAAAAGAAATGAATGTGTAGCCCTATACGATAATGTCAGATAAAAAGTAATCGTGTTCCCCGTACAGTTGTGTTTGTTGGCATTTATATAAGCATAATAATGCTTTCAGGGTATTTTCATAGTTGTTCACTTAACGTGGGATTAACATCAAAACCTTTATAATTATTTGAGATCACGCATTTGAAAGTGGCGTGGTAAAACATGTTAATGGTTAAAACACTCTAGCAGTTTTAATACCAAACAGATTAACACACATGAAAGTAATATAATTTGTGCACTGAATAATATGTCAAGCCAATTCTTTTGGTGAAGAGAGAATTCTTTCTAGCTACTGCTTTGTATTTCTTATAGACATACTAAAGCAATCAGCTAGAAAACTGCATGAGAGATACACATAGGTGTGCACGACTCACGGACTTGAAATATTATTCTGTGTCTTTGTCATCGCACAATTTCATGAAACCATCATTTCTGAAGTTCGCTTTAAATAAAATTGAGAACCATAACATGACAATCTAGAAGAATGAAGGTGGGATTATAAAAAAAAAAAATGCTAAAAGAGATTGCTAATGGGCAAGAACAGCTACGGATTTCTTTTATAACCACCAGCAAAGAAATGTAGATCCTTAATGCATTAGAAGCATATTTTAATATGCACCCCAGAGTCTCATAAAAATATTTCTTTGCCTCAACTTTCCCATCTGGACAGGAGAGGAAAATGGGTAGTCATTTAGAAAATAATATGAAACTGTGGATTAATTACCCATTTTGCCCATCTTTCTTGAATTCGTATGAAAATGGACCTCACATCTCAGACCTAATTATATTATAATCCTTGTTGCACTCAGCTACACAGGTCAGGGTGGGGTGGGAAATCTTGGAAATTATACTGAACGTGACAAATGCAGGTGCCTCCCCCCAGACACGGAGACTGTGTATTAAAAGCCGGTATCTGTATAACTTCAGCTCCGCCTGAAGGGGCGGGGGTCGAGGAGTTAAATCATGTGGTTTCCACATATACAGAGAAAATCCATAAAAAGAGATTTATTATCATATTTTCTTTTTGAAAAGTAGTATTTGTTTTTGACTTTAAAAATGCTCCTCGGTATAAAGCAAATATTACAATTTTGTGAAACAGCAGCCAAGATATAATTATCTGTGAAATATAAGGCTTAGGACCTGGTTCGAGTTAACTACTGTTCTGCTGAGACCAACTAGGCTAGCCCGCAGTGGCCGAAGGAGCAGGTTCAAGGAGGACTGGGCGGCCGCGGGAGCCGGGCCAGACGCCTTGGAGCTTTATCCTCCTGCAACCGAGTTAAAGTTACTTTGCACAAAAAGTCAAACAAGAATAAGCAGCCATGGAAAACGGCACGGAGCCGGCTAGTAGGTTTAACAGCGAGAGAGCGGGAAATCCAGGAACCGCCTGGAAGTACTGGAGGAAAATGGGATGGGATGGACGAGAGGGGAACGGAAGAGGGGAGAAAGGAAGCTGGGCAAGGGCACACCCTGGACTCCACGTGCGCGCTGCACGGTGCGTTACCACTAGGTGCGCCCCAGCCGCTCGGCAGGGAAGGAGAAGCCCTTCAACTCGGCTCCGCGCGCCTCCGCACCGGGTGCAGGAAAGGCCCCCGGCCCGGCCCCCTACCCGCCTCCTCTCCACCCACCCCCCCCGCCCCTCCCCGCGCCGGCTCCGCGGGTCCTTCCTCCGCCGCCCGGTGCGGAGAGAAAGCGGGCGGCGGCAGATTTGCCCCGGTGGCACCGAAGCCACAAGCCTGCCCGTAATTGCAAAGCAAACAAGGCTGAAATATTGGATTGGTCTCAATCGTGACAAGATCTACGCTTTTGCCGCCAATTTGTTTGTGCAGCTCTATTTAAAGGCCCTTGATTGAGGAAATGTTGAAAATAGCGGGGAGGGTTCCCTAATGAGACCTCGGGAGGGAAGCTGGGGGGGGAGGGGCGCCGTTAACCCCTTCCTGCCCGCCTCGGGCGAAAAGCCCCGGAGCCGAGCGGGGTTAGAAGGGGGAGCAGAGGTCCGTCCCGTCCCGCCCCGCGCTGTGACCTCCCGCCTGCCGCGGCCTAAACTCCGCCCGCGCTCGCATCTCCCCCCCGCGCCCGCGGCCCGCGCGGTTGGGGCCCCGAGGCCCGGTGGCGCCCTCCGGCGCGACCCGGCCCTGGTTGTCGGGCTGGGGGTCGCGACGGCTGGAAGTCAAGGCGAGACACGCAAGAGGAAGGAAGAGAAAACACATTTATTGCGCGCAGCCTGTGCGTCCGGCGTCCATCCCCACGCGCGCCTTGATCTCATTCATCTTTCATGCGCATCCTCGCGGCCGGCGTCGTTACCCCATTGCTCAGATGCGGAAACCAAGGCTTAGAGAGACCAGTCCGCGGCGTCCGCCCGGCCAGCTGTTGCTCCACAGCTCAGGAGGCGGAGGGGCCAGGGGAGACCAGGCCGGGCTGGGTCCCCGCTCTCCATCCCACGCCGGCGATGCGGAGCCCTCGGACGCGCGGTCCAGCCGAGGAGCCTTCCCCTGCTTCTCCCGAGGGCTTGGAGATGAAGGTCTGTGCCCTTCGGGACGACGTCCGCCTCCACCGCTGTTTTGGTCGCTTTCAAAACAAAGAAAATTGCAATCCGATTGCAACTGGGATACGCAGAATTCACCAGATTTCTCTGTCATCCTTTATACAAGTTGTTTAAGCACCTACTGGGTACAATGCCTCGATTGGGCTCTCAGGGAACCCACAGTCACAGGAGGGGAAAGATGTGTGCCCAGAGATCGACCGGAGAGCAGATGGGGGTGGGGGAGAGGGCATCAGAACGGAGTTCAGAAGAAGGGAGGCCTGATTTGCGGGAGCAGAGAGAAGGAAAGCCGTACCTGGAAAGGCTTCCTGGAGGAGGTGGCATTTACTCTGGGCCTAGAAGAAACCGAGAAGTGTGGATTCTTTAACATGGGAGAGACATGGGTTGTTTGCCAGCTCCGCTGGCAAGCCGAGGGGTGCCAGACACACAGCTGAGGACAATGTAGGGGCCACACTTTCGTCACCTGCTGATCCCCCAGCTGCCCCTCTGACTTGGAGAACTTGAGCCGATCGAGTCCTGAGCAATAAGTTCCAGTCTCTCTTAGGACTGAAAACCTAGGGCTTGCAGATGACACCAGTGGCTAGACTTTGACCTTTCAGGAGCCCTGGACTTGGGCCAAAAGGGACTGTTAAGGGCAGGCAGGGGCAGGAAAATGGCACTGGGGCACTCTCCCCAGGGCTCTTATTAGAGCTACACGTTCCCAGGCTTTTCCCAGAGGGATGTGGTCAGAGATGTACCTTGGCCAATCAGAAGTTTGTCTTTCTGGAGTCACAGCCAAAGGTAGACTGGGCAAATGGAGACCCCGTGGGGGGGGGGGGGAGAACTGGCTCCGTTGGTACTTCCCCAAGAATGATCTGTGCCTTCTGTCAGCAAAACAAAAAAAGCATCAGTCATCCGCGTCTAGTGGAGTCTCTCAATGTGTTTTGAATGGAATTCTGCTTTTTCTGTATGCAACCAATTCCTTCGTTTGAAGTTGGATGCTTTGCAATAAGAATGCAATCCATTTTTTGTTCCTCGAGGTTTTGGCCTGTGTTAACTTAAGTGGGCACTCACACAAGTATTAAAAGGAAATCCATTCTCTCCTGGAAAATGAAACAAAGTCTCGCCTGTCCAATCACACTGCAGATATATAATCTGTAACAACAAATTCGCCTCCTGGTGCTGCGCATTTCCAGCAAGCATCCTGCCTTCTCTGTTTATGTTATAACTTTTCTGCCTGCAATTATTTTTATTTTAATTTTCTGTCACTTTAACAGAATCCAGAGCCTTTTCCTTTAATGTTTTGTACACAACATGTTCATTTGGATAAGATGTCCTTTCCTATCCTCTTTTAGCTTGCCTTTCCTTGTGTAGCATTCTGTATCGGGAGTTTCTAATATTTCTCTCTCTCTCTCTTTTAAGAACTTGTCCCTGTCTTGCTTTATTTGTTTGTGTGAAATATAGTTTGAAAGGAGATCAGAGAGAGCAGGAGGGGTTTGTAATAAGAGAATGACCGAATGACCCAAAGGCTGATTATCTGTCATTAACTGGAGACTCGGTGTACCCAAATTACCAGGGAGACCTCAGTCTGCCGGATCCAGAAAGGCAAGCTGGAATGCAGGGCTGAACAGGCTCGTGGCGTTGCAAACGAAGACACTTTGCCAACACATTTTCTTAAGGAGGTTTCCTTCAAAACTCAGCTCAGCTTCAGTGGATAAATGTTTTAGATTCTGACAGGTTGTACACAGGTTAAAAAAAAAAACTCTGCTGAAAGACTACCTTCAGCGTTTCTGGAACGAACTTCCCTGTGTTGTTTCGTTAGGAGCAAAATTGCAGTTAATTGTCTAAGCTCCAGAGAATATTGAGAAGTCAAGCCAAGCTGCTTTTGATCTGCTGAACCCAAGCCTTGTAAACATCGAGGTTTGCCATTAATATCGACAATAAAACGGTTTCTTTTTGTTAACCTGAAACCCAGCCATCATGGCGAGCCCTCGTCTAGAAGCAAAGGCCCCGGAAGAAACTAGCAAGGGTTTGGAAGCAACTGCCAGGGCTAGAGAAATCTATCTCTGTGAATTTGCAAAGGAGGCTTCAGAACAGGAATGCGAGCCACACTGCAGTTAGAACTGGGAAGGCACCGGGGCTTCCAGACACAAACAGACCCTTCAGTCCCTTGAGTGGTTTGTCCAAAGCCCTGCACTTCAAGCTGCCATTTGCTTTCATATTTTATTCTGAACCGCAGACGGTACTGCAGACTAGTTGAAGTCTATTCCTTACCATTTCCTTAGAGCGTGTATGCAAAATTACAATTACTTCCTCTTCTGCATGTTGAATGCTCTCCTCCCGGCTTGGAAGAAAATATTGCTTGTGTGTGTAGGTGATTTGATTGAAACAAGAATGTGAGTGAGTAGTTGACATAAATCCTGTGAGGTGTATTTTCTTACACCACTTCTGCTCTAAACTCCATCTATATTTTACTACAAAGTAGCGAAGATCAGATTTATCATACCTCTTAGGACCACCATAATTACATTAGTAACACTTCCCATGTATATATACATCATGCCGCCCAGAGTGAGGCCCCTTCATGTGCATTATCTTTTGTTCCCTTCAGTCTGAGTAAGGATTTTAGCTTTACAGACACATGTGGATACCTGGCAAAGGTTCCCCCTTATCAATAAAGACCTTCCAGAGCAGCAGCACATTTGCCAGTTAATATGAAGATCTAGTCATTGATTATTTGGAGAAAATGCAAATTCCCACCACCCATCATAGTGGACATTAAGATGTTTCTTGTACAGTGTACACCTTAATTATTGTACACAATGTTATATGTCAGTCATATTTCAATTTTTAAAAATATTTTTCTAAAGGACTTTATTTAAGGATGAGCCAGTGTCTTATTCACCACTTTCAGGTTCTATGACACCAAAACCCCTATAAATCCAAACATTGCTGGAAGGCAAATTAGAAGCAAGGGAAGGAGAGAAAGGGGAAGGAGGTAGAGAGGGAAAGGAAGGTAGAAAGGGAGGAGAGAAGAGAGAAAGAGAGAGAGAGGGACTAAATGCAGGGGGGGGGTGTGTTACAAGCACCCAGCAAGTTCCAATTTTCTCCACTGACTTAACTGTTTCCTGATCAACACGGAGCAATCAGCCCCTCCAGAGTGATCACTGCAACTGGATCAGCCCCTCCCCACCCTGTCGCCACAGATCTGTTCGGATGGGAAAGAGGAGGGACAAGGGCTCGCTCACCAAATACCCCAGGCCCACCCCAAAATCCAACAAGAAAATGCTCACGAGAAATGAAACCTCCGAAGAGCCAAGGGCAGCTCTTCCTGCCCTTCGTTTCTGAAACAGACGTGAGTCCGATCAAACTTGATTCTGCTTTGTAGTGTGTACTTCGAGCACCCCCACGTTTCTGGGGCCACTGTCACTCGCCAAAAGGTACACAAGAAAGGGAGGGGCTACAAAACCCCAGTTAGGGGAGACTCTTGCTGCCACTTCAGACAATATGTCTGGTTCTAGATTGTCCTAGAGGTCCTGGGGCTAAGTGGCCCGCAGGTACAATGACTCAACCCCACCCTCTGACAGACAGAAATGCAGAGCAATTAGGGCGTCACAAGAAGCACATCCTTGGAGCAGGTGAGGCTGGGGTGACATCTTCAAGAACACACTGCTTTTGCTGCCACTCTCTGGGTTTCATGTTCTTTCTGGGCCTCTTAGCACGTTCTGGGGTTCACCTCACAGAAGAGCATTATAGATATTTAAAGGAATGCCCAGAGTCACTTCCACTACGTGGGTTAAGAAAATAAGGGAAAACGAGATTTGAAAGATGCTGAAGGGAATTGAGCCATAATTCCCGTAAACATAAAATGTGTGTTTATGGCCCTCTGGCCTGGTTATTTTCAGGTCCAGTTTATTTTGAGTTCTCATGAGCAAAACACAAGATACAAACTGCCCTTGCCTTTGAAATAATAAATACCTCGAAAAGATCTGTATTTTCCCTAAAAACAGACTGAAGTTTTTAAGAAAATATTTAGTTTAAACCAGATTTATTTTAAAAGTAATATCTCACAAGACCAGAACGTTTGCAAGGGAGTGTGCAGCCATTCCCGTGCCCTTTGACTCCCTTTCAGGGGAAGGGGTAGGATTGAGGGAAAAGAGACAGGAGACACGGGCCCAGAATAAATGTTGGACCCCAGTTCTGTCTGCTTAGCTGAAAAAGGCAGATGTAATGTGCAGCACAGTGGGTACACCATCAGCTACAAGGATCGCAAACATCATCCCCAGCCCCCCTCCTGTGAAGCAGTCTCCCCGCCTAGGTAAGACTGGTTGCAGCTCAGCTCAGGGCCTCAGAAAAGGGCAAGATGTTAGCACGCCCTCACCCTTGCAGGATTCCTCCTGCAGGCACCCCAGGTGGCCCCCAGCCCGCATCTTCTCAGCTGCTCAGTGGTCCTCAGCCTGAATCGTGTCACCTCCCCCTGGAGTACTCGGAATGCATGCCCTTTGGGGAGCAGCACACCAGAGGCCACACTATTGCAGACCAGGATGGGGTCCCTGGGCTGATAACTAAGCCAGGAACTTCCCCCTCCTTTACTTTTCCCACTTTCCCCTCCATCACCACCACTACCACCAGCTCCATCAGTAGCCCCTCAGAAGGCACAGGCCACCTAAACTGGGGGCAAACCTGAGACGGCATCTTTGCCTCACAGCTTTCCAAAGTAGCAGACTAATCCAGCATCCCACTAGACCCAGAGCAAAATGTCCCAAAGACAGCACTAACAGAAAAAAGTGGACTCGGTTGTGCATCAGAGTGGAACTCAGCCAGTTAGGGACCCTAGAATTCTCCCATTTGTCCCCTGCCTCCAAGCCCCCTTTCTAGGGCTGTAGCCTCTGCATTTTGGCCTTCGGAGATTCATGAAGCCCTAGACCCTCGGATCACATTAATTAACTGATAATGACACTGTCAATGAGAATGGATGTTCAGATTAGCATCTTTTATGACTTTTTTCTGTCCCATGTTGTCCATCTCTTCTATCACTTGCCAGGCTCTCTGGGACCACGAAGGGGTTTGTCCATTTTTTGTTTCAATGAAAAGAGCATGGGAAAGGCTGAAAGTGGCAAGTTCTGATGCCTTTCCCATGGAGGCTCCTCGCCTCTGGTGGACACTGCATCCCAGTCCCCCGCTCAGCCCTCTGCCTGGCCTCTTCCTCCTCCTTTCAATTCCCCAAACTCCCCCTGGCCTGAAAGCAGCTTGCATCTACTTTCCCTGCATTTTTATCCGTTCCCAGCCAGGGTGCAATCATCTTACTTTGTCTACCTGCTCCCAAGGCCTAGATGTGTTTTTATAAACAGACTTTTTAAAAATGTATCAAATGTCAGAGGATTGAACTACCAGTATTTACACATTTAGGGTTGGCCTCCCCTGGTGAAAATGTAAACAGAACCCTGACCACACTACCTATATTCTTTCCTTGAAGAACAAGGTCTTTAAAAGACTCTCCTTGTGCTCAAAACTGCAGACCTACCCAAGGTGGGGGTTCGAAGCTATAGGTGGCTATTTTGTTCTGAGCCCAAAGGGCACTTACCAACCAGTCTGGTTTCAGCCACTCCCCACCTCCTGTCCTCTGCCTTAACACCTCTGCTGGGGGCATCCAGGGAAACTGACCCCTTGCTGAAGGGACTGAATGGGCCGTCATGAGGACTTCCAGACTGGATTTCTACGATCCTCCCTGGGTTCCTTTCCCTCTCCTGCAGCCCGGCCACCGAAAACCTAAAACATGTTTCCCAAAGCTGTTGCCCAGGGCTCTGGGGTTAGTGGCTGGCGGCTGCCCCAATCCCTGGCAGCTCAGGAGTTGGGTACCCCCCAACCCCGCCCTCTATTCGTGCTGACCTGGCCTTCCATCCCCAACCGTGTACCCCGCAAAACGCACGCAGCAGGCAAGAAAAGGACTGTGCTCGCTGAGTCCTTGGGATGGGACTCCCTTTGCGGCCTGGGGCCTGACTCCGCCTGCCTGCCAGAGACGACGCCCAAGGTAGTGTAGTTGGTCTCCCCCGGGCGACCCTCGCCAGGCCCAGCGGCAAGTCCCAGGCTCAGCGCGGGCTCCTGCACACTCCGCGTGGGCTCCCTCTAATTTACGGCCCGCGGGCTCCTGTAGACACCCTTTTCCACACCGACCCTTTGGGCGGAATCCTCAGCTACACATCAGCCTCCCCTTGCGGCTCCTGGCCAAGCCCCGGGGATCATTTCAGTTCCTGCCACCGTCCACCACCACCACCACCACCACCCCCAACCTCCTGCGAGCTTTCTGGAGACGCTCACGCCGCTCGGGGCACCGCGGCCCCGGTACCCCGCGGCCGGGTGACTTACAAGTGGAGATCCATTTTCGGTTATAATGCGTTCAAGATCACCAAGGCCAGCAGTCTAAACATCCACGAGCCGTCCTCCCGGCCTGCCTCTTAAACTGGTGTTTAATGGTTCCCCTCCGATAACTAAACCTGCTTTCCACAGATGCCCGCTTTTATGGGAGAGGCAGGAATGTCGAGATGTATTTATATGTTTGTTCATAAAAACTGGAAAATAAGCTCAGAACACGCTGTAAAAAATATTCAGTTACTTACCAGACTGGCTAGTTAAACCAGGGGAACACCGATACCGGCCACACAACAAATTCGGGGAATCGAGGTGTCTGCGCTTTGAAATAGCTCAAGGTCTTCCTTCGCTGGGGCTGGTGTCCCTGAAGAACATGGAAGTAAGAGTATTTATAATCGGCTTGGCCGTCGGTCCCGGGGTCTCCACCATGATCTCCAAAAGCAGCCACAATAACATGAGCTACCCAAGACGGCCCTGGCCTGGGTAACGTGATGGTGGATAAGTCCAGCGACGCTGTGGCGGGCGTTTCCAGACCGTGCCCCGCCGCGCCCCGTGCCCCGGGCCCCGGGCCCCGCGCCCGCCTGGGCTGGAGACGCGCCTCCGTGGGGACCGCCCGCCGCCTCAGCTCCCGGCCCCGCACGGAACTGCGCCCGCTGCCTTCTGGTTTTCTTGCCTCGGTTACCTACAAAACACTTCGAAAAGCAATATCTGCTTCCTTTTTTTTTTTTTTTTTTTTTTTAACTAGAAAAGAAAGCGGAGTGATACCGTACCTGGTTTAAGATTCTTCGATATTTGAGACTTGGGGGGAAAATATTTTAATAGTGAAGCATCTGTTAAACACTTGCATTAACCTCCGGCTGATAAAAAAGTTTTTTTAACCCTCCCCCCCTCGTTTTAATTATCTTCTGGTTATGAAGGGGCAGCCAATCCTGGATGAGGACCTCGGCAATTAGCAAGGAGAACATCAAAAAGTTTTATTGCAGAGAGCGCGAGGCGCCGCCCCCGCCGCCCCGGGATTGGCGTGAGGAGCCTCTGACGACATATATTAACCCGAGCGGCCCTAAAGATGTAGCTGTACATGGAGATCTCGCTGGGAAAATCCTCTTGCTCCCCTCACGGTGTCCAGTCCCGGAGAACCGCCGCCGCCGCCGCCCGGGAGCTCCCAAGGCCGCCGCGCAGACCCCTCCGAGCCCCAGCCGCCGCCTTCGCGCTCCAGGGCGCCTGCAGGGCCCAGATCCTTTCCCCCGAAAGAAGGAGAGGATCTGAGAAAATGGATGCACTGAGACCTCTCTGAAAACCCTCCGAGGGAGCCCGAGAGGAGCGCGGGACACGTTACTCGCAGCTAAAATCACATTCAAGGACCAAAACAACAACAACCAAAAATTCATTAAAACAATAAGCGCCCAAGAACCCAGATCAGGCTGGTGGGGGGAGGGGAAAGGGCGGGAAGGGGAGGGTCGCATGGAGGTAGCTTCACAGTGAGCAGTCGACCCCGCCGGCTCCTCCAGCCGCGGCTTGGACTCGCCCCGGGACTCCGAGTAGCAGCGGCGCCGGGCGCGCGGCCGGGGCGCGGAGCCCGGCGACTCCTCCGAGCAGCCCAGCCGGAGCCCGGGCACCTTTGCATGAGCACGAGAGGACTGTGCCTGCCCGCAGACGCCCGGGAAGCAGAAGCCCGCGAGCGGGCCGTGGAGCGAGGCGGGAGCCGGCGGCGGCGGCGGCTGCCAGGGGCGCACGGTGCCGGGACCACCTCGCCGCGCCCTATGGGGAGCCGGCGGCCGCGGCGCTGCTGAGGCGGGCCCCGCGGGCCAGGCGGGGGGCCGGGGCCCGGGCTGCAGCAGCCCCCTCTGCGGCTGCCGGGCCGGCCGGGGCGCCCGGGGGCTGGGGGCTGGGGGGTGGGGGAGGCCGCCGAGCGCCGGAGCGGGGGCCCGGGCCGAGGGCGCGGCGGGACTGTGCGCACGCTGGGGCGCGTGGAGGGGCGCGGAGGGCGAGATGAGTCTGGTGGGGGGCTTCCCCCACCACCCGGTGGTGCACCATGAGGGCTATCCGTTCGCCGCCGCCGCCGCCGCCGCTGCCGCCGCCGCCGCCAGCCGCTGCAGCCACGAGGAGAACCCCTACTTCCATGGCTGGCTCATCGGCCACCCCGAGATGTCGCCCCCCGACTACAGCATGGCCCTGTCCTACAGCCCCGAGTACGCCAGCGGCGCCGCCGGTCTGGACCACTCCCATTACGGGGGGGTGCCGCCGGGCGCCGGGCCCCCGGGCCTGGGGGGGCCGCGCCCGGTGAAGCGCCGGGGCACCGCCAACCGCAAGGAGCGGCGCAGGACTCAGAGCATCAACAGCGCCTTCGCTGAACTGCGCGAGTGCATCCCCAACGTGCCCGCCGACACCAAACTCTCCAAGATCAAGACGCTGCGCCTGGCCACCAGCTACATCGCCTACCTCATGGACCTGCTGGCCAAGGACGACCAGAACGGCGAGGCGGAGGCCTTCAAGGCGGAGATCAAGAAGACAGATGTGAAAGAAGAGAAGAGGAAGAAGGAACTGGTCAGTACCAGGGGGCAGCGGGCAGTGGGGTACGGGGGACCGGGAATTCCGGTCTCTTTAAAGTTGGGCTGAGCAACGGCACTCCGCGTTCTTTGGCTGCGTCTTGAGCCAAGGTTGCTTGCACCAGGTTCTGGTCGGGATGGTTTCCCGCAGAAGCGGAGGGGGTGGGGGAGGGTGTCAGCACGCGGAGGAGGTTAAGAGGGATGCTTCGCGCTGGTGATCTTACCCGCGGGTTATCGCCGCTCCCCCCGGCACTCAGGGCGGGCCTCGCGGACTCAGGGTCCGGCTTGATCTCCCGATCGCACTGGCCCGGACCCCTCATTCCCTGTCCTGTAGAGCCTTCATTTGGCCTCCAATCCGATCTTGCTTTCAGATATTTCTAAAATAAGTTGCTCAGAAGCGCTTGATGCCAACTATTTCACTAGTGATCGCATTTCCCCCTCTTGAGAATGAGGCAGCCACTGATCCTAAGAATCTTATGCTTGTTCTGATTTCTGTGCCGGGAAGACGTCAAGGTAAACATTAAATAAGTACTTTTAACTTCAAAATGCAGTTTCTCTTTGGCAGTGAGACTAAAATGTGACTTCCCGGATGAGCATACTTCACCGTATTTCTTGTTTAGTTTGCATGAGCCTGTACGTTTTAAGACAAATAGTAAATATTACCTTGGTCACTGTAATTGTTGTTAACAGTAACAGGAAATTATAACTGAAAATTAGTTTTCTCAAGTTCCTACCAGGTGCCCAGAGGGTAGTGGTGTTCAGAGCAGGGCTATTGCCACGAAGGGCCTGGAAAATTATCCCATTTGTCGAGGTTTTCTTCTTTGGGGCCTATGGCGCTTTCGTCGCTACTCAGTCCCCCAAGTAACCGGGGATTTCAGAGGCCTTGGAAGGAGAGGCACTGCCGAACCGAGCCGGAGGCCGAGCTGCATGCGGACAGGCCCAGGCCAAGGCAGGGGCACCTCACCCCATCTTCCCTAGAGCGCGGAGCTGGGGCTGCGATGACCCCCGCTCGCGCCCCTACATCTGGATTTAGAGAGAAGGCCCCCGGTTCCTCCATAAACGACATGAAAACGGGTGGTTGTTTATAAACCTGCCGATCGGGAGTTGAGCGCGGCCGGCGTCTGGAGGCCCCGGGCGGGAGCTAGGGCAGCGGCCAGACTCCGTAGCTCTTCTGCCGGGGCTGGGACTTGAAAGCATCCCACACGTCATCCCTGGCTGGCTCTCTTACTCTCTCCTCTGGCCGGAAGAAGCGTGGGGGTGGCGTGGAACCGGGTCTCCTCTCTGATTCTCTCTTTCTCTTTTTCTCCCCCTCGCCTCCCCTCTGCCCAGAACGAAATCTTGAAAAGCACAGTAAGCAGCAACGACAAGAAAACCAAAGGCCGGACGGGCTGGCCGCAGCACGTCTGGGCCCTAGAGCTCAAGCAGTGAGAAGGAGGAGGGAGAGGATAGAGGAGGAGGAGAAGAAGAAGGAGAAGCAGAGGAGGAGAGTGCGAGCCGGGCCCAGGAGCCGGATGCAGACCCAGGACTCCGGGCAAGCTCCGCGCGCTCCGCTCTGAGGACTTCCTGCATTTGGATCATCCGGTTTATTTATGTGCAATGTGCCTCCCTCTCTTTGCCCCCCTTCGAGGCATCCGCTCCCCACCTTCCCCTCCAAAAACAAAGTGGATATTTGAAGAAAAGCATTCCATATTTTAATATGAAGAGGACACTCCCGCGTGGTAAGGGATCCCGGCGTCTCGTAGATTCTCTGTTTGTGAATGTTTCCTCCTGGCTGTGTAGACACCAGCGGTGCCCTCTCCCCAACCCCTTCCAGATAAAGACAGCGGACAATAGTGTGTATGTGAAGTGTATCTTTAATACTTGGCCTTCGGATATAAATATTCCTGGGGATTATAAAGTTTTATTTCAAAGCAGAAAACGGGGCTGCTAACATTTCCGTTGGGGTCGGTATCTAGTGCTGCCGTTTCATCTGTGGTGGTTCCCTATGTGAAGATGTTTCCAACAGCTACTTGTTTTGTGCACTTCCGTCCTCTAAAACTAAGTGGAATTTAATTAATATTGAAGGTGTAAACGTTGTAAGTATTCAATAAACCACTGTGTGTTTTTTTTTTACAAAACCCCAATCTTTTAATGGTGGATACCTCAAAAGAGTTTTGAAAACAAAACTGTTATACTTGTTTTCATTATATTTAAAATATTCAGAAGTAAACTAAATTATCATGATTGCCTCTAACTTTGTTTGATAGAGTCAGTGGTTCGGACCAGTCATCAACGTGAGCTCCCGGCCTCGCAGGGCTGGCGAGGAGGCCCTTTAAAGAGAAGTGTTCTTGGTGAAAATCCTGCCAAAGGGCCTGGGCGCCATCGAGTCCTGCCTCCCTTCCCTCTGCCCCTAGCCCCCAGGAAAGCACTGAGTGGGCTGTGGAAGGAGGGTCTGGCCGGAGAGAGGCCTGGGTGGTTTGCTCAGAAGGTGGAAAGGTGTCCTTCTTTTCTTGAAATCAACCAGATGCCATTGGTGGTGGTGGTGGGGGGCTTTTGTTTGAGGAGCCATTTTCGGTTGAAGTCGTTTTGGGGAGAAACCCACGCGTTACTGCAGCCGCAGGAACTAGTCTAGAGTTTTTAATTCAAAATATAGGGCTTTCATCCAAGAAAGGGAAGAAAAGACCAGGAGAAAGGAGGTTTTGGCTGGTCGTCTCGATGGGGGGGTAGGTGGGGAGAGGGGGGACTGGTCTGAGCAGACCGGGGGAGGGGGAGGCCCTTCGGCGGAAAAAGGTCCGTGATTAGGTAACCAGGAATTCTACGTCAAGTAAGAAATCGCGAACGCGACCGAAGATTTAAAGGGGGAGGGAGGGTGGAGTGGGCGCTAGATTTACAAGGAGCTATAGGGAACTCAATATTAACTGTGCAGTGTCTGAAGTCCTCCCGGCCGCAGGCCAGGCCAGCCCGGGGCTCCGTCCCCAGCTCTCAGCCGCCAGGACTCCCCCCCGACCCCCGTCGGAGGTTCGGGCTCCGGGAGCCCAGGCACATCCCGGAAGGAAGTCCCCGAGGCTTCCTTTGCCCGTGGGCTTGGCCAGAGCGGAATCTCTGCTCTAAGAGTCGGAGAAGCTGGAGTGCCGGAAAGGGCTCGGCAGGCCGGGGAGGGGGAGCGGAGGGAGGGGTGGGGGGGTGCGGAGGGGGGAGGAAGAAGGGCGAAACTTATTAAAAAGCGGTTTGCTTCAGGAAACGCCGCGTGTACAGATCTGGGGCTAGGGAGGCTGGCCAGAGGGTTTCCACCTTGGAACCCATCCTCGGGGTGATGTTCTCACCTCGGCCTCGGGCACTGACCCTCCCCCGCCATCCCAGGGGTCCCACTCTGGCGGGTGCCGCCTCTGAGCCCACCGCCGGCAGCCGGCGAATTCGCTAGCGCCGGGCGGGAGGCGGGCGAGCGGCGCTGCGGGGTTCTGCTGCGGGCGGCCGCCGACTCGAGGGCGCGGGGTTAGAACAACTCGGCCAAAGCGATCTGAACTTTCTCCCCTCGGGTCAGCCGGCGCTGGGCCGACATGGTGGGCGCGGGGCTGTGTTTACAGACACTTGCCTTTGTTTATAACGCTGGGGGGCGGAGGGAGGCGCGCCCTGATTTTCTGTGACTCTCGGGATCCCTGTCCGTTTGACCGAGGGGCTCCCTCCCTCTCCCGCCTCCAGCCGCCTTTTACTTTAATCCGTTCGAGAGAAAGATTCCAGATCCTAGGGGCGGAGGGATAGAGTTTACCGAGGTAGTGGCGTGCACGGTGGTGGAGGCGGTGAGGTTTTCAAAACAGGAGCCCCAGAGCAGTTATCTTCACGTGCCTGTGTTGGCTGGTGCGGGCCTGGCTTGGCTGTGGTCTTCCTCGCCACCTGGGCCTTAATGCATTGCTGCCGCTTTAACACTTTTTCTGGTTTGTTAAGCACCAGCAAAAGGGAGCCAGAAGACCCTGGCAGCACCGTCGCTACGAGGCCGCCGGCTGCTGCACATGCTTTTAAACCTGCGCTCCAGAAACGCGGGTCTGGCCTCTTTGTCTGGCCTGGGCCCTGCGCTGCTCGCCCGCTCTCCTGCCCGCCCGCCGCGCCGCTTCCTTGGGCTCCGCAGCACCCAGCCCCGACACCTCCACCACCTGGACGTTCCAACCCAGCGGCCACCTCAACGGGCCAGACATCCGGCAGACCCGACACGCCAGGGTGCCGAACCCCCTAACTGGGCGAGCGCACTACCCGGCCGAACGCTTCAGCAGCAAGACACCCCAGATTGTCGGTCACTCCCGCCGCCGCACGTCCCCACCCTCCCAGTGCGCAGTGCCACCCCACCTCCCGCCCCACGTCGTCATGTCCCACCCAGGGCACTGAGTGGTGGGCGAGGCAGGCGTTTCTTCCACGCTTCCATGCTTTTCTCTTCTACACGTTTCTTTCTCTTTTAACTCCCTTTCTTCTTTGCTTTAAAAAAAAAAAAGTTTCCAAGCTCCTGCCTTGTGGGACCGGCTAAAAGGCCTCTGTTTTAATTGCTCGGATAATGCAGTTGCTGCCATTTTGTTAAAAGCAATCACTCCTGCAGCGAAATCACAAGCTCTCTAGACAGGCCGGAGCCGACAAAAATGCAGGATTTGACGTTAAAAGCTAAATGGGAAGCTGGGGCGGCGGAAGGTAAATTGATGGTGGATCTGGTTGTCAGGGCCCGGCCCCAGACCGCCGCGCGGGGCGAGAGCCTGATAACCCTGGAGCACCGGCGGGGCGAGGGCTCGCCGCCGTGTGTGTGTGTGTGTGTGTGTGTGTGTGTGTGTGTGTGTGTGTGTGTGTGTGTGTGTGTGTGTGTGTGTGTGTGTGTGTGTGTGTGTGTTCCAACAGACCCATTCTCACCTTCTTGGGAAGTAATTTGGGAAACTCGACAGAGGGAGACCCGAGCACTCCCTTCTCCCAACCCCAATTTTCCAGGACTTTTCGCCCCCCAGGCAGGACACTTACTGTGGCTTTCAGAGTTGTTTGGGTTTTTTTTTCTTTTTTCTTTTTCTTTTTTTTCAGGTCGACGTGCCAAGGAGATGACAGCAAGATCACTTGGAGTTCTTCTTGCCTTCTAAATCCCGGGGCCACACTCTGGGGGCACGGTGGGAAGCTCCATCCTCCCAGTCGGTTAGCCAGTAGGTGCGGGCATCTAGGAAAGGTGGGCCTCTCACCTAGGCTGCCCTAGTCAGGGGCGGCAGGACCAGGCGTCCTGGTCGTCTCCGCGGTGAGGTGAGTGCAGCAGTGGCGCCAGGGACGACAACCTTCGGGCCCCTTGGAAACCGAGTGTGCAAGAGTCGGGACAGGAGGGTGGCTGCATCCCTGCCCCCTCACCTGGGCCGCTGCTGGCCGCCGTCCGGGGCTGGTATCCCACACCCCGTTGTTAAGGTGGCAAGAGGAGTGAGTTGCGTGCACGCGGATTTCGCAGGAAGGGGGGCTGCGGGTGAGTGATCTCGAGGCAAAGCCACAGGCAGCCCGAGGAGGCCTGCGAGCTGCTTCCGAGACTAGTTTTGCAGCGAGAGCCCGAGCCGGCTGCGAGGGCCTCAGGTGTGTGTGCGGGGGGCCGTAAACTGGGCACAGGATGCCACAACAGCCGGCACTGCATTTGTACAGCGGCTCTACAGAGCGCAGGAAACGGCTCAGATCTTCCTGTAGCTTTAAGGAAACTGCGCGTCTCCCGCTGCGCGTGTGGCCGGCGGTTTTCTCCCCCACGGCTGTCCTGCGTGCTCCCTGCCCGCGAGTCCCACCCACGCGCCTGGATTTGGAGACCAGACTGGTGGTAGGTGCCAAGCGGAGACGATGAGGAAAGGAGGCTTGGGGCGTGTGCCCCGGGGAGGGCTGCATCTGGACCCTAGGCGCCGCCTGTCTCTTTCGGATCTGTTGACCTGAGGGGACCCTTTCGTTCGACCGGGCCTGACTCCTCGGGCCTGTGGGAGCCCGCGCATCCCTCGGAGTCAGAGACCCTGGAGCGGCCCCGAGGCCCCAGAAGCCCTCTTCCCCGGAAGCCCAGTTGTGCTGTCGGGTTTACGTCCACGGGGGGATGGGGGACCAAGTGTTGTTTAACACTTTGCCAAGAGAGGAGGGGAGAGGGGCAACTCCAGGAGAGGAACCCATCCCACGTTTGGGGGCGGACGGCTGGAAGCAGGCACTGCCCGCAGCGGGTCCGCGGGTGCCGCCCGGCCAGACTCAGCTCCCCGGCGGCGGCCGGTCGGCTGGTGGCGGTCCAGGGGCGCGGGGCACTGACTCACAGGCGCACCGACGAGCCTCCTCTCCTGTCCCCGCCACCCTGCCCAAGCCAGCTCCCTGCTGGAGCGCGCCCCCCGCCTCTCCCCAGAACCGACCCCCCTACACACGCATTCCCTTCCAATTCTCCCGGCAGTTGGGCCGCTTTGATGATCAGATGGTAGAGCCCTGATTACAAATTTATTCCCGGCCGCTCCGTCCGTCTTTATCTCCGCTATTAGGGCCATCTGGGAGTGATTAGCGCCGCGCCCGCGCCCGGCCGCGCTGCCTATCTCGCCGCGGCGGGGCCGGAGCCTGGCTGACGTCAGGGCAGACGGCTCGG
Organism: Delphinus delphis; assembly: GCF_949987515.2. NCBI lineage: Eukaryota > Metazoa > Chordata > Mammalia > Artiodactyla > Delphinidae > Delphinus > Delphinus delphis. The sequence continues at coordinate 108,918,418 of NC_082688.1, forward strand.
AGCCATCCCAGCCGAGCTGGGTGTAATCGGCGACCGCGCGGCCAAGTCCTCCCGGGCCAGGCCGGCAGCTGGAACGCGCCGCCCGCCTGCGCGCGGGGACTTTCTCAATATGTATTTTTAGTCCAGAAGACGTTTTGTTTTCCTTGTTGGAGGTGAGGTGTGGCCGGGGAACGTCTCTACGGGCCCCCTCCCCACTTTAAGTTTTCCAACTCACTGCATCTGGTGAATCCGGCCTGGAAAAGGCTCCTACGTCTGGCCCTGACCAACTGCGGTCCTCTGCTATCCCTGGGCCGGGATACTGCTCTCCTACACCAACAGCTGCGGCCCCTGCAGCCATGCCCATGCTGGCCGGGCTGCCAGGAGGAGGTGGCTCTTAGGGATCCAGGGGGCTCTTAGGGCCGCTCTCCTGCTACTGGCATCCACTTGGCCCCTACAGCCCTCGAGCCAAAATAGTGGGAGTTTCTGCCTAGCGGGGTGGCCGGGCAGACGCTGGTTATGCAACAGGATGTCCCTCCACGCCTCCGTCTTTGCACCTGCTATTACAGCCCAAAGGATCTGAGAAGCAGAGGCTCTGGACCCTCGTCTGCCTCCCCCTCCCCCTCAGGAGTTGTCCTTGACACAAACCCTGACATCCTGCAAGGTCAAGGTTGCCCGGTGGCAGCTTTGTCTCCTACCATGTCTCAGTGCCCAGAGCAGAGGCTGGGTATATTTGTACAATTACTGGGTGGGAGGACGACACTCCTGACCTCCAACTCTTGTGCCCTGGGGCACTGGCCTGGTCTTTGGGATGAATCCAACTCCAGAACCGTTTAGGTTGGAGCTTCCCACACTTACCTAGTGATCCAAAATCCCCGAAGAACCTGATAAAGATATAAATTCAGCCCCCACCTCTACCAGAAATTCTGATTCAGCCAGTGAGGGGTGAGACCTGAAGTCTGCAGTTTTCAAAACTCCCCTACGGGATTCCGGAACCACTTCCTGAGGCCACACACACCCACTGCAGCCAGCCCCTCGACCTTGGCACTCTCTCAAAGGCCCATGTGGAACAATGGATGGGTCCGCATGGAGATGGCTTTCTCCGGGGAGGGTGAGGCCTGCATTATTTATAGTCTCTACTGGGAGAGAATTGGCCATATCATGGATCAGTCCCACACCTTGATTTAACTGGGCAACGGCAAGGATTCAAAGCAAAGCCAGAAGCTGCTATTTATTTCGGCACAGGCTGTAAAGGCCGAGCTGATTGTTTACTCAGAAGCTACAGATAACTTAGCTAGAGGGAAAAGAAGTCATAGCCCATGATTTGAGCGTAGTGATAAGATCTATTTGGGCAGCTAAGAGTATCTAAAATAAACAGGGGATCCGGTCGAGAAAACGTCCCACATGTTCACCCCACCTCGATTCTTTGAGGCCACTCAATACGGCAACTTCCAAAGTGTCATCTTGTAATCTAGAAGGGAAGAGAACCATCTCCTCCTAAGTCTGTGAAAGCATCACACTGAGAGAGCTTAGCGCCCCCTATCCCCTCCCACACACCCCTATCCCCAGCAGAGGGGAGAGGAAATATGGGGGCGGGGTGGGGATAGAGAATGAGGCTTTTAGAGACTGAATCCATAATAACTGGAGGAGGAGGGGCCTATCTGAGCTCCTAGAGGGGGGGATCGCTGCAAGAAGTAGTTTCCCACAGCGCTGGTTAGTGGCTTCTCCAGGTTCTGCCTGAATGGTGGAGACCGCTCAGGCAAATAGGCAGTTTTCTGAGTCATTCAGACCGCTCACAAACAAACAGACAAAACTAACAACAGCAACAACAACAAAACCACATTGCTTCTTCCCATGCACTTGCACTTAGCATAAATGAACTTTTACTGGAATTAAATGGAATGAATCGATGTGGTCCACAGGCCCAGAGAATCCCTGTGTATATTTCTAAGCAAAGGAGGCAGGCTTGCAGGCAGCTGAATCATTTATATAAAGGATCATAGGGTACTCACCAGACCCCCCCATCCCAACTTACAACCCCGTTTTCTCAAATAGTATATTTAATGCACAACTAATCCTGAACAACCAGACTCAACCTGATATTTCCCTGTGAGCAGATGGAGGGTTTCAAAATGTCATTCCTTGTAGCACCAAATCATCTTTCCGTTCAATGGTGAGCAAGGACTAAAGAGTCAGGGAGACCTGCAGATTTTTCTGTAGGACGTGGGGTCATTTGCTGCTTGCTTGTTTGTGGCTCCCCCCGCTGAAAGGACTCAGAACAAACAGTGCACTTACTCGGGCAAAGAGAGTTTTCAACCTTCCTTAAGTACATTGCCTAGAGAAGAGGCCAAAAAAGGTATCATTCTAAATTAAGATGGCAGTAAATACCTCCTTCTGGCAAGATGGAAGCCAGTGACCACTAGGCCAGTGCATGACTGCCTTCTACTTAAAGTGAGTTGTTGTTGCCTTGAGCTGACATTTTGTCTTTAGGATAAGGCAGAAACGCAGGAAACAAAAACCGTGTGTTTGTTCCTTTTAGTTTTGAAGAAGAAAACGGAGGCTAAGTCTGTAAGTAGGAACTTGGCGACGAAGGAAAACTGGTGCGGTTTTACTGGGAGAAAGTGTCCGCCAAGCCGCCTGACCATCGCCCTCCCTTTGCAAATCTGGTTTTCATATTCTCCCTCAGTAATCACCCAAAGCCATAACTGTCTCTGAAATTATTCATTAAAGTCATTTTCAGGGATTCTCACAGGATGACTCTTTTACGTTTATGATCTTCTGAGAGCAATGACATCAGCCTCTGTCTATTTTCCGCTTTTAATTAATGTGCTGGGAAGACAGAGGGGCCGGGGCTCTGTCCGTGGGGAGGGGACGGGCGGGGGGAGGGGGGTGGAATTCGCCGGCCGCTCTGCTCCCGGCGCGGTCAGCTGAGCCTCGGCGCGCAGACATCCTTTGATTAAGGAGGGTATTTCGGGGAGTGCAGGCTATGCAGAAGATCACGGCTGTGCCCTGTGGTGCTGTCAGCAGTGACAGATCCCAGATGGGGCCGCTACTGTATGGCAGATTGAGTTTCTCAGCAGAAAACTCACCCTCCCTGCTAAACGTCTTCAAAAACCTTCTCCAGATACTCCAGGTCGCTTCGTGTGAAACTGAAAAAGTCCAACCCCAAAGTTGGTTTCGCGTGCGTGCCTGTAGGTTAGGCTCCCCCGCCCCTTCTTTTTTCTCTGCACTTCCTTCTCCTCTGAGCATCTTCGACCCGAAGGGCTACCCGGCTGCTAAGAGCGCAGACCTGGCGGGCCTGGTGGTTCCCGTTCGCCCGGCCCAGCGCCGCGCCGTCGACTCAGCACCAAGGGGTCCCGAAGGCAATCCGGTGGGTAGGGGCGCGGCGTCTGAAACTTGGGGGCAACTCGGAGCGCCCCAGGCAGCCGGGGTGGACGGCACGGGGAAAGCCGGGGGGTGGGGGCCGCGAGGATTGAACCTTAGGAGGAAGCGGACAGCACCCAGCCTGGCCTCCTGCTTCCCTGGCCCGTTTTCCCCGGCGGAGCGCCGTCCCGCCAGCCCCGGCAATTTCAGGGGCCGCGCCAAGCCCGGGAAGGGGGCGGGGGCTGCCTCCGGGACCGGGAAGGGCGTGCAGGCCGCCTCGCGAGCCTCCGGTGCTCCGCGTGATCCGGCGTGGGGAGATGCGGCGGCGGAAGTTGGACTGGGGCATCTCCCAGGTGAGAGGGGGCGCAGCGCGTCCCAGCTTTCCGCGCAATCTACATCCGCCCACTTGAGAGCGGTCGGCTGCAGGTCCGGGCCCCAAGTTTCTCATTCCTGGACACACATGGGGTTGGAAACTCCGTTGCAGAAACATTTGGACTTATGTTAAACCTTTATTTAAAAATTAAACAGCCCCGTCGCTACCTCCTCGGAGACGATGGAGATTCCTAGCCCGGTGCCGGCCCCTCCCGAGGGTGCCTAGGCCTGGAGAAGGGGGTGAACGGCGGAGCGGAGCGCGTGCGGCACCCCGATTCTGCTCGGATTTCTAGACCCCGCCCATCCCTACCCCACGATCCTCTTAACTGGGGCACTCGGCGTGTTCCCACGGGCCTGGGCCGGGGGCGAAAGAGAGAAAAGGAAGGAAGAACAGAGACCTGGAGAGAGCGAGTTTTGCTTTAATTTAAAGAGACACTGCTCTCTCCATCAAAATACCCATGCAGCCGCCTCCCCGTACTCCCACACCACCCCTCCCAGCTTGGAGAGCCTCAGTTTGGCTTTCAAAAGAGTCTCTATGGAACCGAGAGAGGAGCTAAAAATACCGCAGACGCGAGGCCCAAGGTGCTGGCGGTGGGGGAGAGCTGGCGGCCACCCCCAGCCCCGGCCTGCCCTGGAGGGACCGCCTTCTGCACCTCGAGGGCCCGGCTCGAGCTTAGTTGGGCGCCCGCCCGGCAGCCTCTGGGCGACTTTCGCCTTGTCTTTGCCCCCTGACCCGGGCCTTCTGTAGCCAAGCCTTCGGGTCCAATCTCTGGTAAAATCAGATGCCACGCTTTTCACGTTCTCCATTCTGCCCTCTCTGCAGACTCAATCTGAGAAAGCAAAGAGGTAGGACCGCTAGATCCTATTTTATGTCAACAATAGCCCGGTCTCGCAGGGTCCCGCCACACTGCGTATAATGATCCATATGGATGTATGCAGTTGTTTGCTGTCCGGGGACACAAGATGATTTGGGAGAAACCTGTGAACCCCTATTACAGCCCTCTCCCGGAAAAAAAAAAAAATCTCTCAGTTATTTCCCCTACCATTCCCCCTGGTTATCAGGTAAAATCACAAAACTCTTTATACAAGAGCAAAACACACACTGAATTTCAAAACTCCCGCTCGCCCCCTTCAGAAGGCAGCTTTTATTTTCACGGCCCACGCTGGATGAAAGTGGTTTATTTGGGTTTTCTTTTTTTCTTGTACCCACATGCCCTGTAAAAGTTTTCAGTGCACGGGCCCGCCCCCCCCCCCCCACGATGACCGCAGGGCCTTGTTTCCAGACTGCAGCCCCAGCCACTTGGTTTTTAAGTCCTCGCCTGGAGCCGAGGTGTAATTGCGACCCCGCCCGATCCGCGAGCCTCCCGGGGGGACGTTTGGCCGGGCCTGCGCTGGGGCCGGGACCTCCCAAGTGGCGGACCTGGGAGCCGGGAGCCGCGCGGCCCTCTCCCTCCCGCCTCCTTCCTCCCTCCCTCTCCTGCGGACTCTGCTCCTTTACTCCGGGTCTCCATCCAGCTTGCCCGTGCCACGGGCGCACAGCATTTTCTCTTCCCCTCCACTTTTTTGGTTTTCTGTTGCCCTCTCTAGCATCTTTTTACCACTCTCTCCATCGCCTTCACGTTGAAATCCCAGGCCCAGAGAAGCAGAGCGGGGCTTTGTCTGAATCTGGAGAAACCAACTGAGAGCCTCTGGCCCGGCGGGCGCCGCGGCGGAGGCGCAACCGGGCGCGCTTCTGCGTAACGTCAGCGCGCGGGGTAATTTACCTTCCCCGGGCGTCTGTCAATATGACTAATTTCCACAGGGGTCAAAAAGCCTTTCTCCGGCAGTCCATCTTGGAACGCTCTCTTACGCAGCAGACCGGGTTAGTTGTTTTGTTTCCAGCCCTAGAAATAAATACTCTTGGGGGCGTCCCTGCCTGGGGAGCCCGAGAGTAGCAGAGGAATATATACACGGTGTCAATTAAAGGCAGTTTTCCTTGAACTACGAACTGTGATTGGGCTTAAACGACAGCGACCTGCTAGCCTTTTAGTTCACATTACCTAACTCGTCCTTGATACCAATGCTTTCTTTAGAAACAGGAAATCAAAAAAGAGGGAAATAATTATTGCTCCAGTTTCCCTCTGTTGCGTGTAGATCCCTATTGAAACATTTTCTCCGCGTTTCGGGGTGTGATTTAAACATAGAGTATGCGCTCGTGGCTTGCTAATCTGGCCTAGACAGACGATATATATCATCCAGGTGGCATTTTACAATAATTTCAAAACTGGTACCAACTTCTAAGTGTGAGATCAGTGCTGCGGATTCAATTCTCCGGGACTCGATATAGGCGGTGAACTGATGCTGGTTGCGTATAACTCCGACTCACTTAGAGAAATAGGCTGAAAGAAGCCAAAGTGGCTGTCGGCGACGGGCGATTCCCGTCTGCAGAGCCCTCTCCTGTCTGGAGCAGGGCACCTAGTCGCAGTCCTTGGATGCTGGGGGGAGGTAAACCTCTCCAACCCGGTCCAGTGGGAAGTGAAAGTCGCCAGAAAACCCCTTTTCCTCCCTCCTAGGCTCTGGCCCTGAGGCCGCAACAAGTAAACTTCACCGAGTGAAAATTTTAACAAACTCTCTTGAAAAGGCACGTCATTTCCCCCACCCCTCTGTGGCCTGTGGTGAGTAAATGCTTGGACCTTGGGCAGTTAGAAGATTCGGTGGACCCACCGGAAACGTAAGAACTAAGAAAGCGAAGCAGCAGAGAGGAAGCGTCTCCAACGGCTGCTTTCACTCGCGGTCCCTGACCTCCGCCCGCAGGAGTGGGTGGCACGGAGCCCCACGCCGGCACGCCGCCTCCCACCAAGACCCCGCTGATCCGCGCGCGCGCGTGCACACCTTCTGCCTCTCTCTCATCTGCTGGTGCATTTAAGACCTAATGAAAGTATATCCTTTAGGGAAAAGACTGTCTATAAAACGTGAAATATAAAGAACCCGTTTGGATATTCCCACTGCCGGCCAGACCTGAGATTGAAGGGGTTTTTAGCACAGATACCTTGACTCCTTTTGCTGCTTCCATGATCACTCTGCTATTTTTAACTAAATGTTGAGACTTTGTTCCAAGTGGCCTCGGCTCATTCCCTGTGGAAGGAGGAAAAGTCTCCAGCCTGAAGATATATCTTCATTTGGGGGAAGGCCTGCCTGGGAGGGGGGAGAATTGTACTTTCTATCCCTTGTCATCTTTGGAAAACCCCGGCTCCATATATTCCAACGGCCACAAACAGAAGGGGAAACCAAGGACTCTTTCAACTCCCTCCCCTTCCTTCCTGCCCTACCGTTTCCCCCAAATACCACCTTTGGGGGTCTCAAAAACATTGCCCTGCTCTTTCTACTAGTCCCTCTTCAGAAATCTCTCCCATTTTTTCGATATAACCGACTTACTCCTTAGAAATTACATAGTTAACCACCTGTTTTCATGAGGAAAAGAGGGTCCGATTTTGTGTTTGGGGGAGGATTGTTTATTAACACGAGTGGGTAGAACGAAGATAATCCCCCTTGTGATTTTCCGTATACCATACCTTTACATAAAAGTTTTCTAAGTCCCTTTCATTTTGCAGTTGACCTTTGCCACAGGAATGGTTTAAGTTGTTTACTAGCGGGAGCTAATGCCACCAGAAAAACTGCAGGTGGTGTAAACTCTAGTGTGAGCTGATGGGATGGGTCCCCAGTGGGCGTGCAGTTATTTGCATATTTAAAATTTTTTATTGAAGTATAGTTGATTTACAATGTTGTGTTAATTTCTGCTGTACAGCAAAGTGAGTCAGTTATACATATATATTCTTTTTCATATTCTTTTCCATTATGGTTTATCACAGGATATTGAATAGCATTCCCTGTGCTATACAGTAGGGGCTTGTTGTTTATCCGTATCTGCATATTTTTTAAAGAGCAAGGCAGTCTAACTTAAAGGTTTCTTCGGCATCCAGGGACCATTTAATGATCTGGGGGTGGAGTGGGTTGATTGTTCAACTCACTGCTTAGTTGATCCGTTCGTTTCTGAGTTAACATCACTAAGGGAATTTTTACTCTCTTTTTGATTTAGGCTTCCTGAGTAGAATTTGACTCACAAGAACTTTTGCAGCTGGTTAAAGCCTAGGGAAATGGGCAGATGTCCTAGGGTGAAGTGTTCAGCCCACCCTGAGAGGGGTAAGGCGGGAGTAGGCTGACAGGCAGCCATTTCTAGGGAAGGGTCTTGTCCTCCGTTACAAGAAATTGTCCACTTTCAAGCATCTATTAGGAAGCATCAATCTTTCCTCTTCAGTTGTGTTCTAGCTCAGCCTTTCCACTTAGGATTGAGGGTTTGGCCAGTCCTGCAAGTCAGTGTTTCTAGTAACCTGGCTTAACTGGAGGGGCAAATGGCTTTCAATTGGCAAATATTCCCATCTGAGAACAGGAGAGGAGTAGTGTACATTCTGCCTCACCTAAAGTTTTATACTTCTGCATTAAAATATTATTTTCTAGTCAGATTTCCAACTTATGACCCATTGAGCAAAACAGAAAGTTTTATGACATGTTTTTCAATCCCATATTCTCCGTAGATGGCCTCTAGATCCTCCTCAAGATGTGATATCATGTCTCAGTGTACTCAACACCTAATGTCTCTCATATATGCCCTGATCAGTTAACTTCTCATGAATTCGCAGTACCATTCTCATGGTTCAAAAATATACAAAATGTCTGTGTGAATAGCCTTTCTCTATCTGTCCAGTTTCTTTCTCATTGTTATTAATTTCTTGCATATTCCTCCAGAGCTTCCTAATGCATAGAAAGCAAATAGGAGTAGAACTGCTATGGATCTGGAAGGCTGCAAGTTACTCCATTTGTATCTGTTCTGCTGATCAGGAGGGATTGGAGGATGGGGGCAGATCCCTGGAAGCTTTGAAGAACTTGAAGAGGCTCAAATCTGGTTAGAGTGTGAGATGCCTCCCAATTGCAATTTTAAAATATCTGGGAAAGGGAAGACAGGGCACATGCAGAACAAATGATCCCTAAGGCTCCAAACTGGATTGTCTTTTCTCTGTTGCTGAATCCGAAGAGTAAGACAAAGGGGAAGAAGGAAAGGAAGAAAAGCAAGCAGAAAGAGTGGCGTTATCAAATTTAGAACTGTAGGAATGTGGCTTCTCCCTTTTTGATGTGTCCCCAAATGTGACACACACACACCCAGTCAAATTTAAAAGGACTAAACTGTTATGCACCAAGGAAATCACAAATAAACTTCCTCCTTTCAGAGAGGTTTTGCCATGTTCTAGCCTGTAGATGTTTTGTATGGGTTATAAATGCAGTGGAGGGTGGCGGGGAAGTGACTGGGAAATGCACCTGTATTTTAAAACAGCTGAGATAAATCCTGCAGTGTAATAAGTTAGTATATGTAGACTTGATAGACCTCAGGCGTTTTGTCCTTTACAATTCAATGAGACAAAAATAAAGCCAGGGTTAATTGCTCCCTATACAGAGCAGATGGCACCTCCAGTTACGTCAGTTTTATCAGGGCAGTTCTCAGAGAGGCCAAGTGGTCTTGCTGTCCAACAGTGACTGACCCTGACCATCGTCTATCTAGGAGGCAGATGCAGATGGAGAAGAAGACATGCCTTGTAGGAAAAGTGCCATGCACAGGGGCCTCTGCCAGAGATGGGGCCAGTTCTGCTATCTGGGGTGTTCTGTGACTTCTTGGTACCTGGCCAGAATTGCAGTTGCTGAATTGGCTCAAGCCCAAACTCCTCCCCACCATGCCTTCCCTTATCCTTGTCAGTGGGATTGAAAGCATCTATAGCTATTACTGTGAGTGTGTGTGTGTGTGTGTGTGTGTGTGTGTGTGTGTGTGTTTTCAGGGACAGGATTGCTAAGTATCCACGCCTTCCATTAATGCCAAAAATCTCTTCTTTCACTTTGGGATTCTCCCTGCCCCTCTCTCATAGTAATACTAGATGCAATAATAACAATAAAAGCTCACTACTGATTCTCTTTTCCTCCTCTGAACAGATTCCTGCCTGTCCCTCTTAGGGACCCACTGCCAGGTTTTAGCCTTAGTTACTGTGGTTAAGCCACCTTCTGAAGGGGGGTAGCTTTCAGATCACCCACTGAGTTCAAATGATGTCCTGGTAAGACCAAAGGGCATTGGTAGGCAAAAAGGACCCCAAACCCCTGCCCTCTACAGCTCTGGAGCTGTTCATCAGACTGGAATCCTAAGGCTCACAAAACTCTAATTAATGTGTGCATATGTTGGCCAGCCTCTTGACCAGTTTTATGAGGTTTCACTGGTGGTGCTTGAATCGGCAGGTCAGATGAGGATTAAGGGTCCTAATGAGTCATGTGACCATAAGTGGTCTTGGATGGTGGCTGTGATCAGGAGACCTACCCCTGGTGTTCTCCACCCTGAGGGTCTTTTCATGCCTGCAGGGAAGGCTGGTCTGGGAGGGCCAAAGAGGACACTGGCAGAAGTTTAAAATGTCCTCCTCTTCTTGACACAGGACATTATTGGAATATGTGTGTATGCATTATATATATATATATATAATCTTCAATCGTTCAGAAATACAGAAAAAAGTTTTGTCTTAACAGTATAGCATTTAAGAATGGAAATGGGTCTTGGGAGTTCTAACCCCTTCTTACAGATGAGAAGACTCAGACTCAAAGATGCTGCTGGTTCCTGGCCAGCATGTGCCACTAATGAGTGAAACTGGGGGTGGTGGGTTCCTCTGCTCTCCTTAGATAGTTATTTCCAGGGATCTCTCCTTTAAGAAAGATGAAGGTATAAATAAGGAGGTGGTGGTGGTAGGAAAAGTTTTGAAGGAAAAAAAAATGATGTAGAGGACCAGGAGGGAAGAAAGGTTGCCAGAGAAATGATAATCTGGGGGTGGGTTACTGGAGGCCTATCTTCATATTTCTTGAAAGTCTTTACTGGACTCCAAGACAGCTGTTAGATGCTGATGTTTTCACAACACAGATACTTTGTCATGTGTGTGTGTGTGTCTGTCTGTGTCCGTGTGTCTGTGTTTAAGCCAGTCCAGGAGAAGAAATTCTTCTGTCTTGGGAAAAAAGAGGGAGTGATGTTTCCAAAAGCGAAGCAGCTCTCATCAAAAGCGCTGGTGGACCTGGTGACAACACGGACACGCGATTCTCTTAGAGCCTGGAAGTTGTCAGGAGGGTACCGGGTTCCGGGCGGCTGCACCCCTGGGCCGGAGAGGGGCTGTGGTCGGGCCAGGGGACTAGTAACGATTCGTAGGGAATCCCAGAGGAAGGGAGGCTGGTCGATCACTGCGACAGAGAAAGGCGAGGTGGGGGAGAGGAGAGCGCGGGAGGAGAGACATGGCGCGGTCACGAAACACGAAACCGGGCTGCTGGATTCTACAGGGAAACAGTCCACCCGCACCGCCGCCAGATGCGGTCAGCTGTCCCGCCTGAAGATTCTGTTCGGGCTCCCCTCTGCGTGGCGGAACCAAGAGGTGGCTCTTGGTTCTGCCCACATTCACGCTTTTAAAAATATTCTTTCATTCTCTGGGCGTGGGTCTCGGTGGGGTCTGAGGCTGGAGGCGGTCCGGTCGGATACTGAGAGTCCTTGGGAGCCATGGGCAGTCCTTCCTGAAGCCTCAGAAACAGAACCGGACAAAATGAAAAATCAGCAGAGAAACTAAACAGCGCCCACAAGCCATCCTTCCAGGGCTGGGGAGCAGTGTTCAGGCCTCAGAGCTCAGGTTCGAAATCCGAATAAATGGAGCCCGGTCTTGGATTACGCCCCGGGGACAGAATTTTAATGTCAAGGTAAAATATGCTTGTCATAGTCGCTTGTGGGCCCTGAAGCACCACTAGAATCTCCGTTTAATTAAGGGGGCAGGAGAGGAGAATTACCAGCTAATTAAATCCAAGCCTATCTGTAATTCTCCCTCCGCCGCTGCCGACTTTTAACATGCGAAATTACTTTTTTAACGTGCCTGCCTATGAGTTTTTAAAACACAGGTTAAAACTAAAGGAGAAACTAGGGGACCAGGGGCGGAGGAGAAAGAAGAAAAGAATAAAAAGAAAGAAAGAAGGACGGAGAGAGGCTTCCGGGCCGAGTCAGGGGCAGCGGGCGGCCTCGGCCCGCGCTCTGAGTTGGGCCACGAATGAAGCCGTTTCCTCTCTTTCCAGAAGTTTCGACTTCTCCTCTCCTCCCGGCCAACCCCCTCGTAGCTCGCTGACTTCAGCCCGAGCAGAGCTCAGGAGCTCGGAGCAGGCCCAGCGGCCCAGGCCCGCGCGCCGGCCGGGAGCGGTTCCGGGAGCCGCCGGGGAGGAAGTGAGCTCACGGGGAAGGCAGGCTCGCGGCGCGGCGCCGGCAGGCTTGGGGATACCGGGGAGGAGGCCGGGGCCGTGGGACTCGCCTCGCTCTCGGCCGCGCACTCGCCGAGGGGCGGGACTCGCGAGGCTCGGGCTTCCAGGACAGAATCCGGAGGCTGGGGCCCGGCGAGCTCCGGGTTCCCAGGGTCGCGGCCCCGGCCCAGCTGCCCCACCCTCCCGTCGCGTGAGCGCGCCCCCGGCCCTCCAGCGCGCGCCCGCGTCCACCTCCCCTCCGCTTGCGTCCGCGCCCCTGCCAACGCCGGGTCCTGGAGCTCGGGTTTACCCTCCGAACGTGGAGCTGTTTGCAGGAGCTAACCAGGGCGACCGCGGACACCCCCTCGTGAATACGCTCAGTCCTCGTGCTTCAGAATAGTGAGCTGCGGGTCTGTCTCCAAACCTGTACCGTCTGCCACCGCCCGCGCCGTCACCCCGCGGCTCCACTGCAGTCCTGTCTGGGAAAGGTTGATAGAGCGAGGCTGGCTGTCTCGCCCTGCACGAGGCCCCGAAAACAGAAAACGGGAGCGAGCGGTACGAGCGTTTCCAAACTGACGAGGCGCCTGACGACGCAGGGACACCTGGCCAAAGGGAGCCTTCTGCACCTCGGCCTCCCGGGCCGCGATGCTGCTCCAGCCAGACCGGTCGCGTTGCGTCGGTCCGGAACCCGGCTCGGGGCAGGGGGTGGCGTGGGGAGGGGATGTAGCTCTAGGCTCTGCAGGCAGACCCCAGCCCCGGGCTTTCTCCAGGCCTCGCTGGAGGGCCCTGCCCTCGCCCGAGGAGAAGGTGCCTGGGCGCCGACGCCGCGCGGGGGCTCGGCCCGTGGCCTGGCTCCCGGTGAGGCCGGCCCGTGGTTCGGGCGTCAGACAGTTAGGGATTGGGGAGGCCTGGGAGCTGGGAGAGTCCGAAGGCCTCTGTGGGTCGGGCGTAAGGGTTATGGTCAGGCCGTGAGGACGGGTCCTTGTCTGCAGGGCACCGTGTGGGAACGCTGGTCGGGTTTATGTGCTGTAGATCTGGAATCGATTGGAGAAATTTGCATCAGTCAAGTAAGACCTCGCCTTTTCACCTCCATCCACCTCCTGCAGAAAGCACCCGCATACCTCCTGGCATCTCTACCCAGTGGATGGATAGGTTGTCTCATAAAATCAGTAAAATCTTGTTTACTAACCTAACCTATGGTTACCTATTTTAAAACCCCAGGTCTTCCTCTGTACATTTAGGGCGGAGGTAGTGAAGCTGTCCTGTGTCAACCTGGGCGGTCACGAGTGGGTGCTTTACCCAGGTTCCCCGGGGTGCTGTCAGCTTGCCCTCCCCCGGCCCCTCCCGACGTCTCGATGCGCACCCTACGCCCGCTCCGGTCCCTCCTCCCTCCCCCCAAGTCCCCTTTGCGGTCCCTGCCCGCAGCAGTGCCTCCTGGCGCCACGTGTGGGGCAGCCGAGGCTCTGGGCCTTGCAGGCCAGGCCGCAGAGGGGCCTCGCTGCCTGCTTAGGAAACTCTCCGTTTTCCCACAGTATTTCACGTTCATATTACTTTTCACACCCTGTTAGGCAGTGATAGCACTGGACCTGCTAAATACTTCCATGCACCAAGCCAGCCCTCCAAGGACCACGGCCTTCACCGGCCTTCTCTTGGTGATGGGAACAATGCCGGCCTTCTCAGCATGAGGCCTCGTTGGCTTCCTTCTTCTCTCCTCTCCTGGGATCTATCTCCAGACCCCAGGAAGGCGGTGCCGGTGGTGGCTCCTGGGTAGAGGCGCACAGGTGTGGAGGAGGTCTTAACCCTGGCCTTCAAGCAGGGTGGAGGGAGCGGTTGTGGGAACAAAAAGCCTGCGGGGACTGTCCCGACTTTTGGTAAATTATGTGCGACTAAACGGGCGATTTTTCAATGAACAAGGCCTCGCTCCGGGCCTCCAGCAAGACAAGAAGTAGGACCTGGCCTGCATCGTAAGTCCTGCCTTCCCTTCAGGAGCACCGGACCCAAGGCGTAGCATCTGGGCACTGGGGTAGAGGAGTTAGAGCCAAGCGCCCAGGCAGGAGCGCCTCAGAGCAGAGGAGAAAGCAAGTCAGGCCGGCGTGGAAGCCACAGCTCCCCGCACCAAGAGTCGCTAGCTCTTTGGCTGTTGAGTGCACTCTGTTGAGTGGCACTCGCTCCCAGACAGAGGGCTGCAGGGGTCTCAGAGTCCAGGTACAGTGCACTGGACCCTGATTGGCGCGGTGAAGATCATGGTCCCAGCCCTCTCCTGAGCCTGCGTTCCTATAGGGTGCTGCGGAGCCGGGAGGGGCCTGGTTTGCCACCTGAGCAGGACTGAGGCCAGTGGCCCTGGGGCTTCAATCTGAAAAGTTAAGGGAAGGTAAGAGTGATTCTCTGCCTCTCCTCCAGGACCCCACCTCAGTTCTTCCATCAAGGGGGGTAATGAAATCTGCCTGCCCTCTACCTAGGGAGACGGGGTGGGTGGGGTGAGGGGAGGAACTAACTTCTAAGGAGAGCCTGTTATGTGTGGAGCGTTTTGCAGGCTGCATATTGTTTAATCTTCACAAACTGTAAGAGGAGTATTTCCAAACCCTGTGTGACTGCAAGGAAGCTGAAGTGCAGAGAGGAGGGACCTGGCCAGAGCCACAAATCTGTGCCTGCAAACAAACTCCAGGTGCCCTCACTACCATGCTGTGCTTCTAGCAATATCCTGGGAGCTGATGACACACTGAGGGGTCCTGCAGCCTGGCCAGGTCTCCCGGTGACCTTGAGAGGGAGTTGAGCTGCCTTCCATGGGCCTCTAACATGCACTCCTAGAGGGTGATTGAGGCCATGGGAACTTCGGGAGCAGGGACTTGAAGCTTTGGGCACTGTACAAGCTGTAGGGCCTTTATACCTATTCCTCCAAAATACCCATGAGAGCCAAAGTTACCAGACTCCCTTACTCAGCCAGGGGAGCCCAGAGTCCACCACACATGTCCCTCAGTGTCACTTTTCTTGCCCCACCACACCGGCATTGAGAAGATTTAAACTCAAATTCACTGGACTTGTTTCTGCTTTACCACTAATATCTCAGCTGAATCCAGAGCTCTCCCCTTCAGCCTGGGGAGGCCTGGGAAGGGATTAACACGGTTCCTAACTTCCAAGGGCCACCTCTGCCCTTTCTCCACTTGTCAGGGCCAGAGGTTAGAGTCTGTCCAGTGAGCAAAAGGGACCACCCACCCCTAAGCTGGGGGGAGGACTTGACCGTGGGGCTCTGGAAACCCACCTGTCAACTTTTGGCAGTGAAACCCCAGGAGCTCCAGCTCCCAAACATTGTTACTTGCGTCCCTCCACCTCCCAGCACTCATTGCCTCGTGGTGTCCTGGACTCCCCTTCCATCTACAGAGAGGCGGTCTGGTCACTGCTTGAGAAAATGCCTAGAGTTTGGATTTGAGGCGTTGTGCGGAAGGTAGGATGAGAGAGCGAGAGAGAAAAGGCAAAGCCAGAAGGCAAGGGAGGAGGGTGTGCGGGCCTGTGGCAGGAGGCAACTGTGGATTGGGAGTTGCTTAGGGAAGCATTTCTTTTTGTTTCCTCTTCTCCGACAAAGACAGTCCCAGCCCAGATCCTCTCCATCCTCTAGTTACTTTCTCCTTTCCCTCTTTCTTTACTCTCCTGATGATGAGCCTGGGCAGGAAGAATCATGGAGCAGGAACCCACATCCTTCTCCTCAGGGCAGTCTGCTGCACACAGTAGCGACTCCAGGTGCACACAGGACAAATTGTTTTAAAGAGTCCCTGCAGCCATACTCATCCCTGTTGAGCCCTCTCTTCCCTTTGGGCACGGTGGGGAAGTTCTGGGGCAGTTCCTGAACTTCTGGTTAATCTAAGAGCTCTGGACCCTCATTTCCCCTGGAGCAGTGTTCCAAGCTTAGAGGCAGCCAAATGAGTGGTCCTTATTTTTTAACCCTGCAGGGTATATTAATTCATTTTACAGTCATGGGGGGAGTGGGAGAGAGGGAGTGACTATGATGATTTCCTAAACGCCAATTAGTAAGTAACCCCTCTATCCCACCATTGCGTTTAATAAACAATGATTGATGATCTGACTCTGGTGACAAACAAGGCTGATAGACAAGTACAAACCAAGTTAGAAAGCCGCAGTGCGCTGGTGTATTTCTCCTCTATCATCCTCTGGTATAGTTTCTGCCCCTACTTGTGGCTGGTGGGCCACACTCAACTTTAGGAACCCCAAGTCCAAGAGGCTGAGCAGAGACTGAGACTAGGTTGCCAATTTGAGTTGAACTTGATCTTCCCGCCTCCAAGCAGGATGCCGCGACCCGGAAGTGATATCTCCTCGCCTGTCAGGGATTCTGGCAGTCTGGAAACTCTAAAAATCAAGAAATTCAAGAAGGAGATGAAAAGAACCAGAAACTGTAGTAAGAGAGGGAAAGCAAAAGGAAAACAATTGTGCACAAAAATCGAAGGGCTTTCGGAATTCTGCCTGCGTTTCCAACAACCCGAGTTAAAGCTTGTTTGTCTCCACTTCGCTGCGTTTCTCCACGCGGTTTCTAGCGCGCAGTTCCCTTGCTCAGTATCTCTGGGGTTCTTTGCGTGGGAAGGGCGCTTTCCAGCGCGGCTGGCTTCCTGGAGGGCTCTGCCCACGGGCGGTGGTAGGAAAGCTGGGGTCGCGGACTGGTGGTGGGGGGAAGCCCCGGGGGGGGGTGGTGCGGGCAGGTCCGGGCGAGGCCCTCACCGACCAGGTACCGGAGGGGTGCCCGCGCCGGCCGTCCCAGGGGAGCCTCTGGGCTGCTCACCGTTCCGGACAGCTGGGGCCAGAGTGATCTTATTACAGTTATTCATGGTCAGGATGATTTCTTAAGCCAAGACCAAAAATAAATGGCTCCAAGCGAGCACGCCAGTGCAGCTGCGCTCTGCGCGGTGGCTGTGAGTGGGGCTGGCACCAGCGACAACGTCCCCAGCTGCTGCTTCGGTATCACTCCGTGCCGGCGGAGAGGCGCACGACGGCGGCGGGCTGTGAGCTGCTGAGTGTGCAGTGGTGCGGGGCTGGAAGGCAGTTACGTGAAACAATTCGACCACACCGTGCTTATGGTCGGCGGAAATAGAAGACATCCCTGGCATACTTAAGAAGACTTACTACCCCCCCCCCCACTTCCTCCAAGAGGCAGGTTTAAAGTAAATCTCTCCTTTGCTAAGGATGACACCGCCCCCCGCCCCCCAAAGCATTCAAGAGTTCGGACAGATCTGCGACTCTTGTAGAATCAGGAATGTAGCGACGATCCAGATTGAGCCCCTTGCCAGAGGCTGAGTGGCAAATGCCTTAATGCATTTCGGGGCCAGGTGCACCTGGGCTGGATCCTGGCTTCTGGACTTACTGGCTTTATGATCTTGAGCCAGCGTCTTGGCCTCGCCGGGGTTGTTTTCGCGTTTGAAAAATGGGGACATATGCCCAATAAGGGTTTGAAAGTTCCTACCTCCTAGCCCTGGTGATCCTCATCGCTGCGTATTTATTCATCTTCGGGGAAATCACCGCACTTTCTTCCTAGAAACGCGGGAAACGTGACGGAACTGCCATCCCCTCTTCCCACCGCGAGGTGTGGCTTCCTAAGCAACGGCCTCCCTCCCCCGACCCGCGACTCTGGGGTCTCCAGGTCCTTCCCTTGGGTCTCACAAGCGCCTTGCCCCGTAATTTACATTCTCCGACCGGCGGGCGAGGTCTGATCCTTGCTTTCTTGCGACTGCTCTCCAGCCTGTTCTATAACCCTCTCGCTGCACGTCTGGAAAGCCCACATTAGAACGCCCCAGAGGATGATCCCTCCAAGCTGGCCGGAACCTGCGCAAAAACCCGGACTCGCGATGCCCGTGGAGCAAGAGCTCCTATCCACCTGCCGGGCGGGCCAGGACCCACACGCGTGACTAGGGGGCCTGGGAGTGGGAACGATGCGAGGGCCAGCTGGCCGCAGGGACCAAGAGGCGACAACTGCACTGGCCCTGGAAGAACCCAGGGATTTGGGCCGTAGGGAGCCGCGTGGGCCTGGGCTCCTCAGCCCCTCCTCCGCCTTCACCCACGCAAAGAAGGGTTCAGGATTGGCGGGTGCTGCGCCCCGCTAACTGAGCGCTGCTTCCCAGGGAATCCTGCATTGCGGGCCAGGATCCCTTTAAAATTTTTTCACTAAGGAGAGTTAAACACCTTGCATATATTTCCATACTGGTCACGCCCTAATTATGGAAAATCGCGTTCCTCCTGCTGATGGGGCAGGAGGGTGCCGGGGCAGTGGAAGACTCTTGGAACTATACATAAATAGAAAAAAAAAATATTCAGTTTGGACCGTTTGTGGAGTGTCCGGAACCGACAAGTTGGCGGCTGGAAACGGGGGCTTCTATGTCACCTTGCAGTTGAGAGCTGGGTAGGCAACAGGTGAGTGAGATTGGGGCTGCCCCTGTAGGAGGTCAGGACTCCTTCCTGGGCTCGTATTTGGCCAGCACCACCATTCAACTGGGACCCAGTAAAATCTCTTAAGCTTGCAGACTTGGAAAGGGAGGAAGGTAGCCAGGCAACGGAATTGCGGAAACTTCCTCTGGGTCACGTGAACTTTACTGCAGATCAGGAAGTTATCTAACAGCTGCCAAAAATCTTCTGACTCCAGAGCTCCAAATGTTGACTGTTTCTCACACCTCACCACCGGAGTCTGCTGCCTTGGGGGTTATTCACATTTCCTATTCCCTTTCTGCTTCAATCTACCCCCACCTGCCTGGTTGCATTTGGCGATGATTTCCTTTTGTCCATTCCCGATACCATGTGGTTCCCATACTTACCTGGGCGGGCTCTTTCCCCACCCACCCTCCGCAGGGGGAATTCCAAATCTCCTGAGGAGGGAAAGCCGGGTTGAGAAAGGGTCAGAAAAAGGAAGCCGAGCCTAAGGCCAGGCGTGCAATATTATATTCTTCTCCGGGTGACTTTGAGTCATTCCAGAAAAAAAGTGCAACAAAATAAGTAATCTTAATGGGCCCCCTCCCTTTCTTCCACTAACGCGCTAACTCCCAAGTTCTGAGCCAGGTTCACGGGCAGGAACCTGGCCTTCTGTGGCCTGGTATCCCCAGAAGGGGCTGGTCAAGATCTGAGCACACAGTAGGCCCTGAGACAACTGATCCTGGTTGACAGACGGATGCTCTGAAGGAAAAGGAGCAATTGTTTGAGAGCAACTGTAAGTAAAGGCGCCAGGTGTGTCCAGTTAATTTCAGGCTCACAAAGGAGATCACCTCAGGAGGATCTACTCCCACTTTCAACACATTGACCAAACACGAGGGAGCCCGCTTCAGCTGACCCATTGAACGGACAGGGCATCATTATGACTTCTGCCGACAGTGTTCATCTCCTGACCCTCGAGGCTCGAGGTGAGCTGAGCCCGCCCGACCGAATTCACACTCAGACCAGCCTCACTCCAGACAACCAGGAGCAGACACCTTCCCGGAGGCGAGAGTGCAGAAAAGCCGTGTCTTCTGCGCCCAGTGAATTTACGCTAGCTAATGGGGCGCCCGGGCCGTGCCCGAGTACTCGCTACCACGGGTGGGGGCGGGGATGCTGAGATCGCGCCCTGATCCCCCGCTTCCTGGATTCCGCTTCTCTGGGCGGGCGGAGAGCAGACGCTGACTTGCTTGAGCACTGGAGCTTGATCGTGACTAACTGGAAGGATCCTGCTGTCCCCCACCCGGACGTTACTGTCGGCTAAAGTTGTTACAGCTCTTTTTCGGCGCTAACCTTCCCTTACGCATTTGTAGCTACCCACAGACGCCGACTCCGTCCGCGTGGTGCGCAC